>NW_007361496.1:0-3602 GCF_000149035.1 Colletotrichum graminicola M1.001
AAGTATATACTAATACTTTTCTAACTTCTTATTTACTACTTTAGCTATATTAGTAAGGTTATTAAAACTATTAAGTAGATTACTAGGACCTTAAGGCTAAAAGTCTTTAATTCTTTTCTTTTTTAAGCTACTAGGGGGCTTTTTTTAGGTCTAATTAAGCTAAAGTAAAACGCTTATAGACTTTTTAATTTTAAGATAAATATTTTAGGCTTTTTTTACTAAAATAATTTATACTAAAGACTAGTTTTATAAGTAAAAGGTAGCTAAGGTAGTATTAATATCCTCTTAGTAAACTATAGTACTATAGCTTTTTTTCTTAGTATATAAGTTATTAAAAGCCTTAATTAGGTTTTTAATAGTATCTTCTTAAAGGCCTACCCCTTAGTTATCCCTTAGAGAAGATAAAGACTTAGGTTACTAAGAGGGCTAGTAGGCTAATAAGGTATACTTTTTTAACTAGAAATACTATAAAGGTATTAGCTACTAAGACTTTAAGGTAGCCTCTCTAGAATACTATAAGGGCGTTAGCTACTAAGACTTTAGAAAAAACTCCTTTAGCTATAAAGGTGCTTAAGGCCTAAGCTACTAATTACTAATAGCCTAATTAGGCTTAGGTATATTAGCTTTTAGCTTTAAGAGTAGCACTATAAACTTCCTCTTAAGGTCTTACTAAATATTACTTTAAAAGGTTAAAGTAACTAAAGTAATAATATTCTTTAAATCCTTTATATTAACTTTTAGTTTAGTTTTACTATTTTATTATAAGTAAAGTAGCTTTATTTATTTTTTATTAACTTTTCTAATAGTTTAGTATATATTTTTAAAGAACTTTAGTAAAAGTAAGTATATTAGTTTAAGTAGTATTAAAGTCTTTTTTCTGTTAAGGGTATATTCTCTAGATAGCTTAGGAAATAAGTTAAGGGATTAAATATTAATATTACTATCTTAATTAGACTTAAGGATATCTTACTTTTAAAGCCTTTAGCTATAGGTACTAAAGATAACTATAGGCTTATTCTAAAGCTCTTTTTTACTATAGTTACTAAGAGGGCTAAATTCTTAAAAGATCTATAAATACTACTAAATATTTAGGTAGGCTATAATTACGCTTTATTATAGGTTTTAGTCTAACTAGGTTAAGGCGTTATAAATATTTATAATATTTTCTTAAATATAGTATTTTAAGAACTTAGCTATATATAGGCTATAGATTTACTTATCTATTTACTATAGGCTAACTAAAATACTAGCTCTTTTTTAAATAACCTTAATTAAGTTATTAACGGCGCTAGTACTTTTATAGTACTTATAAAACTAGTCTATATTAAAGGTAAAGTAAAAAGTTAAATCTCCTCTTTTCTAGAGGCTATTATACTAAAAGAATCTTCTAGTAATCTAGTTAATAAAAAGGGTATAAAAATAGCTTGTCAAGAGGTCAGGATGGACAATATCGGGTGGGGTGTAACCTAGTCTCAAAATAAAGTAGGAAAATATTATATCTTAGGCTATAAATACTACTATACTTTAGATATTATTAGAAGCTATTTAGGACAGCCTAATTAAGTAGCTAGTAGTATTATAAATCCTAAGTAAGTAGGTAGTAGATTCTTCGCTTATTTACTTACCTTAGGACCTATTTAAGTTAAATCTAGAACCTTATTTTTTCCTTATTATTCTTATAGCTACTAAATTATTACTTAGAACCTATTATAGCGCTTTATGTTTTTTCTTCTTAGTAGGCTTTAGGTAGCTAGGCAGTTATCTTAAGGATATTAGCTAGTTAGTAGTAAGGTTTATAATACCCTTAAGAGGCTTTATATTAGTATAATAGGTATACTAAGACTTATTTAGGGCTTAGATAGTTTTTAAGTAGATTTATATTAAATTAAGAAGATAATCCTCTTTATTTTATATAATATAGGCTTAATTAAGTACTTAGTATTACTATATTACCTAGATATTATCTTAAGTGCTTAGGTTATATAGAACCTAAATAATATTAGTAGGGGTAAATTAAGATATAGTAAATAGGCACTATATAGTAAGATAAAAAAAAGAATATCTAATTAGGTTAGTAGACTAAAAAAAATATAAATAGTTAAATATTAAGGTTTAAATTTAGTAAGTAGGTTAATATAATATTAATAGTTAATTATAATAGTAAGTTAATATAGAATAAAGTAAAAAGTGTGTTAGTAGGTAGAATAGAAGCCTTTTTATAGTAATAGTTAATTAAGGCTACTAAAAAAAGAGGTAGTAAAAAGGTAGGTGTACTTAAGATAGGAATAAAAGGAGTAAATAAGGTAGTAAAAGTAGTTATAATTTACTAAAGGTAAAGTTTATAGTTACTATTTACTAGCTATAAATAGTACCTTCCTCTTATTACTTTTTCTTTTTGTTAATTAGTAAGTTACTTTTAGTAATCTTACTAAAGGGAAAAAAGTAGGTATAAAACACTACTTCTTTTCTAAGAAAAGCTTCTTACTTCCTTTTCTTTTTCTCTTTATTATTAACCTTCTTTTTTAGTAGGTATTTTTAAACTATCTTACTATATAACCTTACTACTTCTAAGCTTTAATAACTTAATTTTTCTTTTCTAACCTAATTAGATATTATAACCTAATAAGTTATAGGCTATATTACCCTACCTAACAGAGGATAATAGGCAGTAGTAGTATTTATATAGATAAGAAATAAGGAATAAATAGATAACTCCTTAAAACAAAAGAACTATAGTATAAGTTATATAACTATAAGCATAAGATAAGATAAAGAATAAGCGCTTATTTATAAGTAGGATAAGCGCTTAGTAAATACCTAAGTAAGTACTTATTTTACCTTATAACTATTAGTTAAAGAAACTATTTAGGGAATAGTTAGGACTTATATATAAGATAGACTTAGACATACTTAAGGACAGACTCCTATAGCTTTTTAGCAATTAACTTATAATATATTCTCTAAATACCTTTTAGTATTTAACCTTAGTAATTTAATTAATAAGAAGCTATATAAGCTGCCTTATAACCTTAAGCCTTAACTAATTACTAGGTAATTAATAAAGATAATAAGAAAAAGAAATACTATTAACTAGGTACTAACCTCTACTTACTATTAGTAGAAACTTTATTATCTAAAAACTAGCTATAATAGTTTAATTACTTCTATTAAGTAAGTTAACCTTAATACTTACCTAATAGTATTTTATAATATTTACACCTAAGATAACCCTAACTTCCTCTAGCTTTAGAAAAAACCTAACTACCTTAACTAAAAGCCTAAATAAGAAAATAAAAGATATTAAGAAATTAAATAATAAGCTAGACTTTACCTAAGGTATATATAATAAGATCTAGTAGTATATTAGATATAATAATAATAATATAGCTTAAATATAAGCTATAATTAATAATATTAGTAAAAAACTATTTACTAAAACCCTAAAAGTTAGCTAGCTATAAAATATAGTCTATAATATTATTACTTAAGTAAAGAATAAAATAGCTAAAGCTAAAAAACTAAATAGAGAAGTAACTACTCTTAAAGGTGTAGTAAATATTATTACTACTTTAGTTAATAAATATAATAAGCTTAAACTTAAC
>NW_007361497.1:0-3600 GCF_000149035.1 Colletotrichum graminicola M1.001
AGTGTGCCTCTGTGAAGAGTTAAGTATCAAACGCAGGACACACTTTCTACGCATGCTGATCTAAGAACGCGCACCATTAGAGGGATCTCAGAATTACGGAAAATGCTAGCACGGCAGAAATGAAGACACCAAGGTCGGTAGCACTATCACTTATGCGTTATCAAACCCTCAACTGCACGACTAGATCCTGTGATGGCTAGTAGTGATTTGAGGAAGTTCACAACCGCTTTTTCCATAAGAATGTCAAGCCATGCTCGCTTCGTGATATTTGACCGGGTCGGGTATCGGTAATCTCATACTAAAATAAATACTCTTTACTTTTTATAATAATACATAGAATTATAACTTAGCTATATATATATATCTTTAATAGTAAAAACCTATTTATAATTACTAAGCTACTTTATATAAGGCCTTTTTTATAGTTAGAGGTTATAATAATCTTTATATATAATAGAACTTTTATTAAAACCTTAGTCTTATTAAAATTATAAGTATTATAAGTTTAATCTTTTACCTTATAACTATATTAAATATAATGTTAACTAACGTTATATAATTATATTTTATATAATATTAACTAATTTTATATAAGTATAAAATAATTAGCTAATAGCTTTAAATAGCTAATTATATATTTAAACTACATATTTACTTAAAGTTATTACTATATAAAGTTATTACTATATAAAGTTCTTTACTTATTAAGGTTTATTATATATTATATTATATTAACTTAGAACTTAGTTAGCTTTATTATATATATTATTCTATTAAAAGAAGAACCTTTTAGTAACTTAGGTTAATAAATTTCTTAAGACTTACTTCTCTTTTACTTTTATTCTTTTTAAAATCTAAAATATAATCTAGTCTATGTAATATATTTATTATATTAGTTACAAAGCAATACTAGAGGGACCTTAAAGGTATAGGATGCTATTTATAAAGATACTCTTAGGTCTTATTAGATAGCTTAAGGGTAAAGATAATTTTATATCCTTTAGAAGAAGGATTTATATATATATATATATATAAAGTAGAGTAAATATAAAAGTTATAAAGGTTAAAAAGAAGGAGTAGTATTCTACTAACTATATTATTTTACTTTCTATTTAGGTATATTATATATCTTAGATATTAATACACTAAAGTTATATTATTATTTCCTTTTTTGCTATAAGGTATATTATTTAGCAATCATTTTAGTATACCTTTTAAATGTCTTCTTTTATATAAGGGGTTATAGTATTAAAAAGATATTATAAAGTAAAAGGTTCTTATATTATATACTTTAAGATAAGTATCTTAGTATTCGTTATAAAGATAGTAATAATCTCCTACTATACTAGCTTTTATAAAATTAGACCTCTGAAGAGATATATATTATATATTCTTAAAATAAGTAGTAAGTTATATTGTTATTAGTATGTAATATATTACTTATATGAAGTGGTTCTATATAACTTATTATACTTAAGTAAGTAAATAAGAAAAAGTATAAAATAGATATTGTATATTCTACTTTATATTATATATTTACTGTACGCTTACATTTATTAAGTACTTTAATAAAAGGGAGGAAGTAAAAGTAATTTCTAGTTATATTATAATTACTAAATAAACGATCAATCTTACTATTTCCTAGTAATACGTAATATTATATTAGTCTACTATACTTTTACTAAGTATAAAGTTAACTACTAGTAATAGTACTACTAGTGTAATAGTACTATTATAAATAGACCTTATTACTATTATATTTATTTTAGGCTATTTATAATCTTATACCCTAAAGCCTTATCTTCTATAGAAAATATTATAAAAATATTATTAATATTAAAGATAATAGATATAGTGTTATTATTAGATATAAATAAGTATAGATCTTTTTTTAGTAAAGAAAAGCCTAGTTGTTTTGAGGTTATAAAAAACTCCTTTAACTAAAGAAGGGGTATATTAGACAGCCTATACAGGGCTTATATAGTTAATATATATATTTCCTTAATATACAAACCTTTTATTAGTTTATAATAGATTAGTCTTATAAATAGATCTTATCTATTATTAAGAAATATATTAATTCTATTAAGTTACTTAAGATTAAGTTTAAATTAGGTTATAAATACTATTACTATATAAACAATACAAATAGTAAGGGTTACTATATATATATCTAATTTAAGAGAAGGTTATCTTTTGAGATATCCCCTCTTATGATGATATATATACCTTAATGTAGTTAAAAAAGTCTTTTAGATCCTACTTATAAGTCTATACTTATTGAAGAGGCAAACGCTTTATTTCTTATAGAATTATAATTTAAAGTCGTGTTTTAAAGACTTTAAGACACTTTAACTTACTAATATTATAATCTACTACCTACCTTAGTAATAATTATAAGTTAAATAGAAGCTTTTAAAGGTATCCTACTATTACTAGTATGTATAGTAAGTTTTTAGAATAATATTACTTGTTATTAAACAACTTAAATATTACTTATATTATTATCTTATATTTATATAAGTATATATACTATAATATATAGTATACTCTAATAGTAAGTAAAGTAGTAAAGTAAGTAAAATACTTTTACTACTTTTCTACCTCTTTAATCTTTATATCTATTTTTCTTTATATATAAATATAAACCTTTCTTCTAAAAAAACAAGATTATTTATACTTTTCAAGCTATCTAAAAAGACCTAGAAATCTCTTTATATATAGTAGTTTATACTTTTAAGGTCCCTGTAATATCTTTCTATAAATAGTATAATAAATATATTATCTAAAATAAGATAAATTTTAAATTAAAAAGATAATAAAAGGGAAAAAAAAGTAATCTATATAAATGTTACTAACTTAATTAAATAAATAGTTTCTTTATAATAAGATAATATATAAGATATAGCTAACGAACATTTATATAAATATAATATAATATATATTTAAGTTTTATAAGTAAAGAATTTTATATAGTAATAATCTTAATTAAGAATATAGTTTTAAGATAAATTTAACTATTAAAAGTCCTTAGCTAAAAATATTATAATTATATAAAGCTAGTTTATACTTATATATAGTATAAGTATAAGGTATAAATTATAAACTTATAATACTTAGATATTTGATAAGACTAGGTTCTTGATAGAAATACTATTATATAAAAAGGTTATAATAATCTCTAACTATAAAAAAAGGACTTATATTTAGTAGCTTAGTAATTATAGGTAGGTTTTTAGTATTAAAATACGCAGGGGAAATGCGCGACCCAGACCTAGATAAGGTCCCCCTACGCTAGCGAGCCAGGCGAACAAACAAGATAGCCGCGCGATGGGGTCAATACTTTGTACGCGTTTATCGTCATGAGTGTGTACAATAAGTGCGGACGTTCAGTATGGAGTCTTCTTACCAAACATAGAGAGTTAGGTGGGTTTAACCAACGTAAGTCCCTACAAATTATTGGGCGAATCCAGAAGACGAAGAACATTACAAATCAGGTGGATTATTTATATATACTCTTAAGTAGCTTGGGTATAGTGAGATTTGCAAGAATTGAGGAAGGGGCTCCAGCTAACTCGTTTAGGATTCTGCTAGAAGTTC
>NW_007361498.1:0-3600 GCF_000149035.1 Colletotrichum graminicola M1.001
TTTAGTAAATAGTATATATATTCTTATAGTTTATAAAAAGATTACTATAAAAATACTTATAAGGAGTAAAAGTAGCCTTATGCTTTTTATTAGCCTTTTACCTAGTAATTACTACTTTATACTTCTTTTTCTTAGCCTTATAAGTAACGTTAGAAGTATATATATTAGTATTATACTTCTTTTTTATAGCCTTAGTAGTAGTAGTACCTTTTTTCTACTTATTTATAAAGGCATACTTCTAATAAAGATTGGTTTTTATAGTATAAGCACTTAGTAAAACCTTATTCTTTTTATTAGCTTTATATTTATCTACTTAATTCTTAACCTCTTTATTAAAACCCTTATTAGAAAGAATAACTATAATAGTAGGCTTAAACTTAAGAGTATAGTAACGCGTTAATAAAAACTTAGTAGTTTATAGCTACCTATAGAAGGAGTTAAGGACACCCTTATAGGTAATATTATTACGTTTCTTATCTTAGTGCTTATTAAGGAACTTAATATTCCCTTATAAAGCCTTTATATAGCTATTAATATAAATATAGGCAGGCTAAAGCTAGCTAAGGTAACTAATAACCTCTTTAGTATAAATAAGACCTACTTAAAAAGGTCAGCTAGTAAAAGCAGTATAAAAATATAGTAACCTACCTAAAGCTTAATTAAAAAATTAAGATACTTATAGTTTAACGTAAGCTTTTAAATAGTAATATAGCTTAAGTTTATAAAGCTAATACCTATTAAGAGATTAGTAATACAATTAGTAATATAAACTTAAAAAGAAAATTATAAAATAGCGTCCTAAACACACTAATATTAGAGGTTAGTTAGCTTATAGTTAGTAATAACTAAGCGTAAATATATAAAATAATTCTAGGTCTCTTAGGCTACTCCCTAAAGCTTATTAAGAACCTAAAGAAGTATTCATAGTAGTAAAAAAATAATAATAAGTTAGTAAAAATATACTATAAAGTATTTCTTCTTGATAATGGTATAAGTTACATACTAAGTAATATAGGCCCCTTAGTAGTAAAAAGGTAACTAATATTATAATAAAGCTACCTAAAGTAATTAATATAAAGCGTACTACCTTTAAGGCTATTAAAGCCTTCCTCTCTATTATAAGGGAGCTTAAGGACGTTTATAATATAAATAATAACGCTTATAATTATAAAACGTTTACTATAAACAGGGTTAGGAAATAACTCAGCTAGTTACTAGTTAAGTCACTAGTTAGACTAGGCTAGTTAGACTTAAGTTATCTAATTAAGTTAACTTAACTTAACTAGCCTAGTCTTAGTCAAGAGGTTAACTTAACTAGCCTAGTCCTAATTAACTAGTAGTTAACTAGTTATAACTAATCTAACTAGTTTAACTAAGTAAAAATAAATAAAGAAAAATAAATAAGTAGAATTCTAGTAGTAATAAATAATATTTTATTACATAAATTAAGAAGTTAATTAAATTACTATCTTAAATAAAGAATATACTTATATATATTCTTATAGACTTAGTAATATAGTAATATAGCTACTTATATATTAATATATTTACTTATATATATATTTTAATATATCTTAATAATATTACTTATATACTTATATATATATCTTTTCATATCTTAATAACTTATATTAAGTACTTTAAGTAAATATTATTTAGTAAATATAGCTACATTTATTATAATAAATAATACTACTTTATTTTTTGCCGATCATAAGGAATGCTTCCTCCCCAACTTGACGAGGTGTCATCACGTATCACGCGGCTCAGCCACATCGGGTCATGGGGGTGTCTCTCCACTGTTTTGACATACTTTCGGTCAGTAAGCCTGACCTAAGCGGAGATGTAACACGGAGGTTTGCTTTTTTCACTAATTGTAGAATGGAACTTACCAAATTTAACTACTATGACGAACGACTTCAAGAAGTACTAGGATCAGTATGAATTAAGACGATGCCCCTACCTCCAGTAGTGTTCGTCATTTAGCCATGTTTAGACTGCTCACATGGGTGGGCGCTTCGCACAAAAGTTTGATTAGCGAAAGTGAACTCTACAACACATTTTATCATTAATTATTTATAGAGGCCTAAAGTAGCCTTTTACTAAAAAATCCCTTTATAAATACCCTTATAATAAGGTTATACTATACGCCTTTTTAGGTTAATTACTAAGATAATAATACCTAACCTTCTATAGTTAGTAAAGGGTTAGTAATTTATATCTATATATATAAGCCTTATTACTTTATAAGAGGTAATTCTGAACTATAAAAAACACCTTACTTTATATACTAATCTACTGTTAATTAGTAACTATTTACTTTTTATATTCTTTTTAGTATAAGCCTAAAAGCTTACTAACTTTCTCTTTTTATATCTTTTTCCTTATTAAGTTATTTTATATTACTAATGTAATAGCCCTTATTACTTATAAGCTTACTATAACCTTTCCTTTCTTTTAAATTTTTATTTAGCTATAAGCCTTTATAGTTACTTATACTACTAGTAGTAAATCTACTAACAGACGTATACACTCTTTAGTAATAGCTAGGGGAAACGCCTATAACTAAGGGGTAATTAGGCTAATAGAAGGTAATTATAAGTAAGTAATTAAGATAAGTAACTATAATAATCTAGTAAGTAGCGCCTATAGTATAGCTAAAGCCTAAGAAGTAAGAGGAAATTACTAAGAATATACACTACTACCTAACGCTACTAAGTAAGTAAAAGTAATCTAAAGTGCCTATAAGGTGCCTAAAAGGCCTAAGGACTATATTCTTACTACCTAATAGTAAAAAGTCTATATTATAAAGTTACTATAAGACCTTATAGCTACTAAGTAAAGGAATATACTTACTACTATTACTATAGCTAATATTACTAAATATAAACGCTATAATAATATATTTAGAATCCTTTATAAGAAGGTATAAGATAACTTTAAAGATTAGTTAATTAATAATTTTAAGCTACTACTTTATAAAGCTACTATAAAATTATATAACTACCTTACTAGCTATAAGGTATAAATTAATTAGTTAAAGAATCTTATAGTTATGTTATATATTTATAAGGCTATAAAGGATAAGTTACCTACTATATAAAATAAAAAGATAATTATAACTATAATATAAAGAGTTAAAGGATTTAGGGAGTAGGTAATAGACTATAATTTCTATAAGACTATTACTAGTAGAGTAGTATTACCTATTATAGCTACTACTATAACGTAAGAGACTAAATAAATAATTACCTATAAATTACTAGTAATTAACTAGGTAACTTTATATAATAATATATTATTTATACCTCTTTTACCCTTGTTACTATAGAAACCCTAAGTAATAGTAATAATTTATAACTATTAGGTCTAACTATATAATTTATTTATAATAATACTAGCTAGGCCTATTACTATAGTAAGTAAGTAAAGTAGCCTAACACTAAGGTTATTAATAGAGTTAATAAAGTTCTATATAAATACTCTAGGTTTAATATATAGTAGTAGCCTATATAAAATTATTAACCTAAAGTTACCTTTTTTTTATAATCTTTATATTTATATAGATATACTATAAAACTACTATAGCGTAGCTATAAT
>NW_007361499.1:0-3600 GCF_000149035.1 Colletotrichum graminicola M1.001
TTATATTAAGAATAATCTTATAGTTAAACTTATAGTTATTATATAAGGTAAATTTAAAGCGTTTAGGCGCCTTTACGTTAAGTTAGTAGTAGTAGTAATACTTATTAATCTCTTTAAGTGTAGTAAGGGAGGTTAATTTACTAGCTTATTTAAGTAGCTTATATAAGTAATCTACTAATAAGTAGCTAAATTAATACTAAATCTAACGTAATTTACTATTTATTAAGTGCTACTTTATAATAGTGCTTTTAAGTAGATCTAAAAGTATTTATATATAGCCTTATCTTTAGGTAATAAGTATAATAATCTTGTCCTTAATAGGCTAGTTAGTAAGGTTATTAAATTTTATACTATAGTAGTCTATATCTTATAAGTAAAAAAAAATAAAGTATTACGTATTATTATATAAAGAATAAGCTTACTAATTAGTATAAGTATATAGATTACACTAAGGGATTTATAGTAATCTTTACTACTAAAGTAAATTCTTACTTTACTAGTTTAGGTAGTATTTAGTAGAATCCTCTTACTATAGTGTTTTTAAAGATAAGGTACTACTATTAGCTAGCTATAGATACCTTAGCTACACTAGTGTTAGGTATAATACCTTAAAAAGTAAACGCTAAATAGTAGTTATTAAATATAAAGATATTAGTACTTTTTATAGTTAGATTAGGTAATACTTCTTTATATAGGTTTTTATAAGTAATACTATAAAAAGTCGCTTAGTTATATAGTTTTTTAAATATAGATAGGCTATTAATTAATTACTTACTAAAGTATATAGTTAATATAAAAAACGTAGTAGATCTATAGTTTTTATTATTTAATAAGTAGATTTCTTTATTATTACTTACTTTTTTAAGATAAGGTAGCTTATTATCTTTATAACCTTTATAGTTAACTAGAAAGTAACTAAATATAGTCTTTAAAGTCTATATAAAGTATATACTCTTATACTATATAAAGCAGGCTTATTACTTCTTTTTTATATATTTAGTTAACTAATAGCCTAATTTACTATAAATAAAGTACTTTTTAAGTAGATTACTATTAGGTAGTGCTTTACTAGTAGCTAACTATAAGGATCTTTATAAATAGCCTTATCATCTCTAGAGGTCTACCTTATAGTTACACTAGCTATTATACTTATAGTTAACTTAATATTAATTATTACTACTTTTACTACTAGTAAAGAATTATAACTATAAGTTATAGTAAATAAGTAAATTTACTATATTATTATATAGTTATATATAAAGGCTACTAAAGGTAAAAAGTAAATTAAGGATAGTAATAAAGTATTTTAGCACACTATAGTAGTAAGTAAGTAACTACTTATAATACTCTTTATTATATAAGGTGCTATTATAAGTAGCTACTCTTACTAGCTAGGTAATTTATATAATAAGTGCTTTAAGCACTTTAAGCTTACCCTTACTAGCGTTTTATTTAGTAATTAAATTAAAAAAAGTATAGTAAACCTTAGTAAGGTATAAAAAGTATACTTTATTACCTTTAAAGCGTTATTTAAGCTTTACTATTATTATATTAAAATTATTAAAGTAACTATATAATAAGGTAGTATAATACTTATATAGTTCTCCTTGCAGTATTACTATTATAGCTATACTATAGTGGTTTTAAACTATACTTATATAAATATAAAGATTATAAAAGAAAAGTAACTTTAAGTTAATAGCTTTATGTAAGCTACTACTATATATTAAACCTAGATTATTTATAAAGAACTTTATTAAGTTTATTAATTACCTTAGCGTTAAGCTACTTTACCTACTTACTATAGCTATAGGCTTAGCTAGTGTTATTATATATAAAGGACGTAGTTAGGCTTAATTTCTATAAATTACTACTATTACTTAAGGTTCTTATAGTAATATAAGTAGAAAAGGTATAAATAATAGATTATTATATAAGGTTACTTAGTTAAATACTAGTAATTTATAAGTAATTACTTTTTTAGCTTTTTATACTATAGTAATAGCTATAATAGGTAATACTACTATACTAGTAATAATCTTATAGAAATTATAATCTATTACCTACTCCTTAAATCCTTTAACCTTTTATATAGTAGTTATAATTATCTCCTTACTTTATCTAGTAAGTAACTTATCCTTTATAACCTTATAAATACGTAATATAACTATAGAATTTATAACTAATTAGTTTATACCTTATAACTAGTTAGGTAGTTCTATAATTTTATAGTAATTTTATAAGGTAGTAGCTTAAAATTATTAATTAACTAATCTTTAAAGTTATTTCATACCTTCTTATAAAGGATTCTGTATATATTATTATAGTGCTTATATTTAGTAATATTAGGTATAGTAATAGTAGTAAGTCTATTCCTTTACTTAGTAGTTATAAGGTCTTATAGTAACTTTATAATATAGTCTTTTTACTATTAGGTAGTAAGAATATAATCCTAAAGCCCTTTAGGCACCTTATAGGCGCTTTAAATTACCCCTACTTACTTAGTAGCGTTAGGCAGTAGTACGTATTCTAAGTAATTTCCTCTTACTTCTTAGGCTTTAGCTACACTATAGGCGCTACTTACTAGATTCTTATAGTTACTTATCTTAATTACTTACTTATAATACCCTCTATTAGCCTAACTACCCCTTAGTTATAGGCGTTTCCCCTAGCTATTACTAAAGGACGTATATATCTATTAAGGGATTTACTACTAGTAAGATAGGTAACTATAAAGACTTATAGCTAAATAAAAAGCTTAAAAAGGAAAGGCTTATAGTAAGCTTATAAGTAATAAAGGCTATTATATTAGTAATATAAAATAATATAATAAAGAAATATAAAAAGAGAAAGTTAGTAAGCTCTTAGGCTTATAATAGAAAGAACATAAAAGATAAATAGTTACTAATTAGTAGTAAATTAGTATATAAAGTAAGGTGTTTTTTATAGTTAAGAATTACTTCTTATAAAGTAATAAGGCTTATATATATAGACATAAATTACTAGGCCTTTACTAACTACAGGAGGTTAGGTATTATTATCTTAGTAATTTACCTAGAAAGGCGTATAGTATAACCTTATTATAAAGGGATTTATAAAGGGATTTTTTAGTAAAAGCCTACTCTAGTTCTCTATAAATAATTAATAGTAAAAATTACCTATCCTTATATTACCTTACTAATCTATAGTATTTTATAGTAGTAGTTACTATAGAGTTTAACTACTAATTAGTATTAGTTATTACTAAGGTAGTAATATAGTTAACTATACGTATTAATAGGTAATAATAAATAATAAAGGTAGATACTAGTTCTAAATTATATATATAGAGGGAAACTATTATAGGATTATATAGTAAATTTACTATATATTATAGCTATAGGTCTAGTAGATTTATAGGGAAATTACTATATAATCCCTAGGGGGGGCTTTATAGTAAATTAGTAATAGTTGTTCTAGCTATTATTAGCGTTAATCTATACTACTAATATCTAGGTAATAGTTAATATTATAATAATTACCTTATTATATTTTACCCTTAATTTCTTAACTATATACCAACTTTAAAGGCCTAAAGTATTTTATATCTTAAGGCTAAAG
>NW_007361500.1:0-3590 GCF_000149035.1 Colletotrichum graminicola M1.001
TCCTAACCCTAGGTAGTAGTATATACTTAATGTAATTTACTCTTACTTTTTAGGCTTTAGCTATACTATAAGTACTACTTAGTAGCTCTTTATAGCTACTTATCTTAATTACTTACCTATAAATACTCTCTATTAGCCTAACTACCTCTTAGTTATAAGCGTTTCCCTTAGCTATTACTTAAAGGCGTATATATCTATTGAAGGATTTACTACTAGTAGTATAGCTAACTATAAAGACTTAAAGTTGAATAAAAACTAAAAAACGGAAAAGCTTATAGTAAGCTTATATATAATAAAGGCTATTATATTAGTAATATATAATAACTTAATAAAAAAGGGTATATATAAAGAAAGAAAGTTAGTAAGCTTTATAAGCTTATAATAAAAGGAATATAAAAGGTAAGTAATTACTAATTAATAGTAGGTTAGTATATAAAGTAAGGTCTTTTTTATAGTTAAGAAGGTAACTTCTTATATAGTAATAAAGTTAACTTATTTATGTATATCATATAAAATTATACTACTCTTACTATATTAAGGGGATATAACTACTAGGTAATATAAGTTAACCTATTATAAGCATATAGTATAACCTTATTATAAGGGTATTTATAGTAGGGTTTTTTAGTAAAGCCTACCTTAGGCCTCTATAAATAATTAATAATAATAAATTACTTCTTCCTATATTCCCTTACTAATTTATAATATCTTATAGTAGTAGTTACTATAAAGTTAACTACTAATTAATGTTAGTTCTACTAGGTTAGTAATATAGTTAACTATATATATTAATAAATAATAAGGGTAAATACTAGTTCTGAATTATATATAAAGAGAGGAACTGTTATAAGATTAATCTTCTAGTTTATATTCTTAAACTAAGGTAAGATTTATATATTTACTAGCTTTAGTATATCTCTTATTAATAGTAATTTCTCTAGGATTTTATAAAGGTATAAGTAGTATACTATACCTATTAATAGACTATTTTAGTATTACTAAAAGATTAATTAGTTTAGACACTAAGTGCCTAAGACACACTATATATAGCCTTATAAAAAGTAAATAGGCCGCCTAACCCCTTATAATTACCCCCCTTCTAATACAACACGTCCTAAGTTACTTTAGGCCTATATACACTAGCGCTAGTAACTATATACTAAAGCATAAGGTTATATTAAGCCTTAAGGCCCTAGGCGCCTAGCACCTCATAACAGCTAGAGGACCTCTAGCTAGCACCAGGCTTACCTATTATATATTAGTTTCTTTAAGCCTAATATAAGCTACCTCTTATTTATACCTAGCTAACTAATCTATAGCCTTACTAAATAGTAACTCCTACCCCCTTAAGGCCTATACTAAAGAGAGCGTGTAATAGTTAGGATTTAAACCTAGCCCCTGTCTAGGTAAAAGACCTACTTAGTGCCTAAATAATTATAAAGGTATAGGTAGTGTATTATGCCTATTAAAAGACTATTTTAGTATTACTAAAAGATTAATTAGTTTAGGTACTAAGTGCTTAAAATATACTATATATAGCCTTATAAAGGGTAACTAGGCTAACTCTTTATAGATTTCTACTAATTTATTTAGGTCTTTTAACTTTCTTTTAGTTAGTAAGAGAATAAGGCTAAGGACTATTATTATTATAAATATCTTAAGACTAGATTATATTTTCTTTATAAATTAGTAACTTTTTTAGACTTCTAAGGTCTTTTATATTATTATCTTAAACTACTAGGTCTAGTCCTTTTCTTTTAAGAAGATATTAAGGTCTTAAATTATTATTATTAATAGTAAGATAAGGCTACTATCTTTATAAAGATCTTTATTTATTACTATATAGGCTCTTATAAATTTCTTAGTAGTCTCTTAGTTATTAGTTATAATAATTAGTACTTTATATACTTTATATATAGGTATTACTATTTTATCTATAGCTTTTAGAAGTAAAGCTATAAACTTAGCTTAGTTTAGAAGATTTCTTTAATAGATTTATAAAATACTAAGTTATATTTTATACTAAAATCAAGGTTAGTATATATACCTACTAAATTTCTTTTACTTTTACTTCTATCTTAGTATAGAAGTAAAAGGTAGTCTTTACTTTATCTAGAAGTAAAGCTATAGAGGTTACGTTACTTTAAACTCTCTTTCTAACTTTGTTTTTACTTTAGGTAGTACTAAAGCCTTCTAGGTCTTAGCTTTACCTTTATAAGAGAGGCTTTTTAGCTTTCTTAGCTTTAGGTAGTTAGGTAAAGTATACCTCTTCTCTCTATAGTTATAGTAAGTAATATCTTACTGTTATAAGAAACAGGGTAGCCCTATAAAAGATCTTACTATATAATACTACTTCTAGTATAATATTACTTTATAATTTAAAGATAAGGTAGTATTTAGCTATAAGGTATAATATAATATCTATTTAAAAATAATAAGCTACTTTTAAGTATATAATTTACCTTTATTATAAGCCTACTCTATAATAGTATAAGCCTAGCTTTAACTTAAGAATAATCTTTACTATTATAAAGTAGCCTTATATTAGGTTTACTTTTTTAGACTTATTATCTTATTAGAATATTCATAAAAAAGCTATTATATTCTTAGATATACCTCTTAACCTTATAACTATTTATAAGCTATATAGCTTATTACTAATCTATAAAATTAGTTCTTATAGTATATACAGGTTTACTTCTTATTAATAACCTATAATATCTAGTAATTTATTAAGTTAAATAGCTAAAAAGAGCTCCTTAGGTACTTACGTAATTTAAGCTATATAAAGAATTTTTATAAAAACAAAATGAAGTAATATAAGACTTCTTATACTACTTTTTAATTATAAGAGAACTACTAACTAAGTAAAAGTTTAATACTAATAAGCTAAAGAAGCTAATTAAGGTTGTAGAGGTAAATAAGACTATAAATAATAAATAGCTAATATCTATAAAGAAGATATTATTATAATAGCTTTAGATTTATAAATAATATAAAGCTAATAATCTTATTTCTTTATGAATTATAAGTCTAAATAATAGTTATAACTTATAAGTAGTCTTATAAATAAGACTTAACAGTAGCTTTTAAATAATAAGATTGAGCTTACTTTTTAGGTAATAATTAAGGCGCTTAAAAAGTAATATACCTTATCTTTAGATAATATAACTTACTATACTTATAAGTAATATAATAAGTACTATTTAAAAGCCTTATTTACTAGTAGTTTAGTAATATAGCTATTTTAATATCAGGGTATATAGCTAAGTGCTATAGCTAGGAAGGGTATAGAAGGTAGGTCTATTCCAGGGTTAGGAAATAAGTCAGCTAGTCACTAGTCAAGTCACTAGTCAGACTAGGCTAGTTAGACTTAAGTCATCGTCGTTTCCCATAGGATACACGGCCGCCTAGCTAAGTTACCAACGGCCGGCTATCCCGGAGCGGCGAACACGACTGTATCGACGAGACAGGGTAAAGCCTCGGGACATGACAAGTAATGACAGCATCGAGCCCTTCCAATACTATGCTCTTTTGATCCCCAGGCGGGTGGGGACGTATTCGGACAAACGCGGACTGTCCCTTTTACT
>NW_007361501.1:0-3589 GCF_000149035.1 Colletotrichum graminicola M1.001
TAGTTTAAGATAGTAATAAAGAAGATAGTAATAAGTAGTTTTAATTAATTTTATATATTATAGTTTAACTAACTTATAGAAAAGGTAGAAAAGTAAAGAAAAGGTAGTAACTTACTATACGTAGTAACTTACTATATAAGTATATTAACTTTTAATATAAATACCTTTAGCTAACTTAGTAACTTATAAGTCTTTACTTTTACTTTAGCTAGCTTAAATTAAGATACTACCTTTACTAGTAGCCCTCTTAAGGTTAATTAAACCGAAAATAAGTCCTTAACTAAAAGTAGCTTTTTTAGTAGTTTAGTTATTAATAGGTTACTAAAAGTAATTACTAGTTAAATTAAAATAACTACTATATCTCTTAAGGTTTAGCTTAATTATAATAAAATATAAACGTTTTATAAGCTTCTTATACTAAGATAGGCTATAGCCTTATTATTTTAAAGTAATAATATTATTAAATCCCTTAAGGATTTTAAAGATAAGTACTAAATAGCTAAGGTCCTAAAACGCCTAATAGAGGCCTTAGTAGCTTAGTATATAAAAAGAACTTAAGTAGATATAATAAAAACACTTATTCAGGACTGTTTATAGAATAAGAGTAGACTATAGATTTTAGTTAGGTTTAAGAGATAAGACACTAACTAGTTTCTTAATAAAGAAAAGTAAATTAAAAAGGCTACTAAAGGTCTAGTAACTTCTAATTAAGACCTATTAGATACTTAAAACTTATTTAGTAAGATTAATAAAATTATAATTTAAGTAAAATAATAAAAGCTTTATTTTATTACTAATAAAATAGATTTATAAACGTTTTTACTAAAAAACTATTAAAGACGCTATAAAAGAAACTAGGCTATCTCTTAACGCCTTTATTTAATAAATAAGCTACTTAGACCTTTAGGCTATAATTTTAGATAGTATTACCTCTAAAAAGAAATATACACTATTATTTACTTTAGATTTATAAGTTAACTTATAAAAAGATACTACTAGGTCTACTAGTTTAAACGTTATACCTAAATAACCTAAAGATTAAAAGTATATAGTAGTTAAAGTAAAGGCCTTTATAAACTTTATATCTAATTATAACCTTATAAATAAATTTTTAAAGCTTAGTATTTTCTAATAGTTAATATACTTTTAGTTTAGAATAAAAGTATATAACGTTAATACGCTTCACTTTAATTAAAATAAAATAGTCTATAGACTAAAAGATAAATATTAGTACTATTATTTAACTATATATAGGTATATTAAGGATTATAATTAGTATATAATAAATAAAAGCACTAAATTAGTCCTCTTTATATAAAGATCTTAGGAATATAGACCTTAAAATAGTAGTATACTAATATCTATAGTGCTACTTATTATCTTAAATAATAGCTACTAAGAAGGTTATTTAAATTATATAGTGCTACTTACTTATATTTCTAACTTTATTAATAACCTTATCTTAAGATATATAGCTAAAAGAATCCTTAACTAGTAGGTTAGCCTACCTTAAAAAGGTAAAGTAAACTTTTTAAAAGTATAAATCTATAATAGCTTACTTATACTAGTAATAACTAGATATATTAATATAGTTATACCTAAGTCTTATTAAAGCTATAGCTCTTAAGTTTTTACTATTACTTAAAAGTAACTAAATAAGTTACTATAGACTATATTATAGAAGTATTTTTAGTAATTATACTAAGACTAGAATTCCTTACTAAGTAAGCCTACTTAGTCTAATATTATTATTAAGCTCCTAAGTAAGAGATTAGTAACCTTTAAAGAAGACCTTATAATACTTAATAAAGAAAACAACCTAATTAGTAATATAAGAAAGCTTTAAGCAGCTTTATAAATAACTATTCTTTAGTAAGTAAAGATAATAAATAACTACTAAGACTTAAGATCTACTTTAACCTCTTCCTTAATAAAAGACTTAAAGTGAGTTATAAATATAATAGCTAATTAGACTTTTATTATTAACCTAGCTTAAGAAGCTTACTACTTAGTAAAAAAGAAGCTAGATATACTTATATCTCTACTTATATAGCTTCTAAAGAGTATCTAGCTAGAATTTAATAAGGTAATAAGGATTACCTTTAAGGGATATAGGTACTTTAGTAGAGAGCTAATAGAAGTGTTCTTTCTAGCGCCTTTATCTCTAATTAACCTTAATTTAAGATCTAACTTAAGAATAGAAATTAAGAATCTAATTAAAGACTATAATATAGCTATTAGCTTAAGAAAACCCCTTTTAGCTAAGATTACTAAAGTAACCTATATTCCCTTCTTATTTTAGCTTCTAAATATAGTTATAGCTAAGACGTATCTATAGTTAAAGGTTAAGATAATATAACTTAGTAAGGATTAGTAAATACTATTAATAAGTAAAGCTTTAGATTTACGGGCTTAACTTAATATTCTTACTAAAGAATATATTAAAGAAGTAAGTATTTCTTATATATATAGTACTATATTTATAAAGACCTATAAGGCTAATAAATATTAATGAAAGTTTAAACGTTTTTACTATATAAATATTTTTATTAGTTAGTATAAGGTTAGCTTATACTTCTTTATTATAAATATAGAAAATATAGTAGATCTTTTATTACTAAGGGTACTCTGTATAATTAATAATAAGATAACCTTTAAATAACTTAGATAACTAATTAGTAACTATCTTATAGTAAGTAATACTTTAATAAGGATTCTAGTAGGTATTATTTAGAAAAATATAGAATTAAAGCTAGCTAGAATTTTACTAAATCCTAATACCTATCTTAAGCAGATCTTAGATATTAGTAAGTTAAAGAACTAAGTACTAGTAGCTATCTTAGTACTAGTACTAGTAAAACACCTTATTTAGACTTAGATCTTAATAATAAATATATAGTTATAATAAAGTTATTTAAATAAGAAGCTAAGGTTATAATAACTTATATAATAAAAGATATAGTTAGACCTTATACTACTATAATCTTATAAATTATAAAGGTAATAGTATAAAGCTATAGGTCTTAGCACCTAGCGCCTAATAGCTTAAAAGCTAAGAAGCTACCCTTATTATTTTACTAAGTAAAGTAATATATTATAAAGTAGCTTTAGAAATAATTTTAAAAGGCTTGTTAACTAAGCTACTAAACTAAATAAGTAATATAGTAAGTATTTAAATTAGTAATACTAATAAAGGTTTTTATAATATATAAAAAAAAGAGTCTAGCTAGTTAATAATTACCTCTCTAATAGCTTAGTCCTAAATAAAGACTTATATTTAAAACTTAAGAAAATTAAAACTTCTAGTAAAAAGTTTATTTATTTTATTAGTCTTTTTTTAATCTAATTACTTTAAAGTTTTTTAATATTTCTAACTAGTTCTACTTTTTAAAGTATCTTAGAAAGTTTACTAATTAATACGTCTAATATATATAATAAGTAAGTAGTATAAATAAGTAAGGAGGACACCTAATAGCACCTTTAATATATTATATAAAAGATATTAATAATAAAATAATTAAATTAATTAAAACTACTTAGAATCCTCTTTTCTAGATATTTCTTTATTAAACTAATATATTTATATATT
>NW_007361502.1:0-1683 GCF_000149035.1 Colletotrichum graminicola M1.001
TAAAGAGAAGATTTTTACCTCTAATAATAATATATAGTAAGACGCTATAACTAGATAAACTAATAGCCTAAATAACTATAACTTATTCTTAATTTCTAGGCTGTACTATTTTTATATTTAAACGTCTTTTAGAGCTTATAATAACTATTCTAAATATAATCTAGCCTATTATAAAGCTAGTCTTATTAAAGTTATAGATATTAGACTTTATAATACTATATTTTATAATTATATTTACTATAAGGTAAAACTATACGTTTATTACGTCTAGATCTTTATATTAAGCCCTCTTATAGTTATACTTATAAAAAAAAACGCGTTTAAAGCTCTAGTGTTTATTTAATAAAGTTTAAGGCCTAGTGCTTACTAACTAAAGGCGCGTTATAGTTAGTAAGTAGTTAATTAGCTATTTCTTTAACACTACTAAGGTAGGGAGGAAATAATTAGGAATCTAGGTTAAGAATAAACTTAACTAGCTTCCTCTCTTTAAGTTCTATTAAATTCTATAAGTTAGGTATAATATTACGTTATAATAGTATACCCTTTAATTAACGCGTTACTAAATTATAACTAATATTATATATCTTTACTATAGCTTAAATACTAAGTTTAAGATCTTTTTTATACGCTTAGATAGCTAGCTATACCTAGGCTTTATTATAAGTTAATTTTATTATTATTAGTAGAGGAATAAAAAGAAAAGGTTAGATAGTTAGATTATTATAGTTTAGTAGCGCGCTTACTTATCTAGTACGCTTACTTATTATATATATTATTCCTAAAGTATTATATATAGTATTATTAACTTAGTTACTTTTATAGTAAAACTTATAGCTAATCTACTAAATCTAGTATATATATATTTAATTACTTAGTATACCTTCTATTCTATTACTTTAGAAGATAAAATTCCTAGTTAGGTATAACTTACTATACTAGACTACTATTTAGAACTACTTTAAAACATAGAGGCTACACTCCTATAAGCTAGGCTATTAGGCTGTATTAATAACATAAGCACCAGTGTTAATTAGATTCTTAATATATAGTAAGGCCCCTATATCTTAGTAAAATCTTTAGAGCGCTAGGATGTTATTAATAAAGATTACCTTAAATTAGCCTGCCTCCTAAAGAGGGTTATACTAATAGACTATACTATCTTATTAGTTAATAATTATTCTTATAAAGTGTTTAAGATAATTAATAAATAGTAGAAAAAGGACTAAATATATAAAAGTCTTAATTACTTTATAAGCAGTAAGTAACTAAGGAACTAAGACTAAGGTAATATTTAGATGTTACAGCTAGTTTTTAAGCAGTAAGGTTTCTACTAATAGTAAGTAGAGGGAGATACTTAGTAACAGTAATTATTATCTTACTAGTCTATAGATTACCTAGTAATTAGTTATATAGTTAATAGTTATAAGGGTAGCCTATATAGCTCTTATTAATTAAATCACTAAGGTTAGATACTAAAAGGTATTTAAAGAATATATTATAAGTTATTACTAAAAAGTTATAGAAGTCTGTCCCTTTAAGGGGGTCTAAGCTATTTATATAATTGTCTGTAATCTACTAAGTATATCTAGGGGAACAGCTATCTATTAGTCCTCCTACCTTAAGAGCGCTGGTTACATAGGTTAGTCCTTTTACTAAGAGGGGTTTATTATCTGGTTAGGTCCT
>NW_007361502.1:3095-5001 GCF_000149035.1 Colletotrichum graminicola M1.001
CTAAGTCTAGGGCTACTTTACTTTAGCAGTCTCTTATTTATTAATATTAGCTATAGTTTTAATACTTATAGGCCTTCCCTAGGTTCTTTATAGGTAGTTAGCTAAAATCTATAGTTTAGGTAGAATAGTAAGTTCTAAGTGCTTTCTCTAATAGCACTATTATAAGTAAATTAGGCTATAGGTAGTAGTAGTACTTAATTATCTTAGTTATAGTTAATATAGTATTATAGATACTATTTAAGTATCTAATTAATTTTTTCTATTTATCTATTAGTTTATAAGTAAAATACAGTAGATAGTTTATAGTTTACACTAAGTTATAAAATTAGGGATTTCTAAAACTTTAAAGTAAATAGCTTATCTCTATTAGAGATAATTTCTTTTAGTAAACTATAGTTACTAATAATATATTTTAAGAAGGTGTACGCTAGGTCTTTTGCTATACTTAACTTTAGGTATAGTATAAAGTAGGCGTACTTTATAAGTTAGTTAATAATAACTAGAATACTATTATAGTACGTCTTTATAGGAGGTTCTTTTAATCTTAGTAGTTTAATAATAAAGTCTAAAGAGATTAAGTGCTATGCTTTTAGTAGTACTAGTAGTAGTTAAATTTACCTATATAGCTTATAAGGACTGTTTTTACTTTTTTTATATATATTATAGTCCTTAATTACTAAAGCTACTTCTTTATATATAACTTTTTTATTATAATATTATTTAATTTATTTAAATATCTTTATAATTCCTTAGTGTCTATATGCCCTAGCGCTATATATCTTATAGATTTATTTAGGCGTTATTCTTCTAGTTATACTAGTACTACTATATCTACTAATTATAATAAGTTTCTAGGCTAGTATAATATTACTATTATTATTATATTTAAAAATAACCTATGTTTCCTCTAGGACTAGAACTTTATAGTCTGTTTTTCTACTTAGGGCGTCTGCCTTACTGTTTTTTATCCCTTTATAGTAAATAATCTTAAAGTTATATTTTAATAGGAATTCTAACTATCTAATTTATTATTTATTAAGAACCTTTAAGGTAGTAAAGTAAGAAAAGTTCTTATAGTCTATATACACTAGAACTTAGTGTTTAGTTCCTAATAGATATAGTCTTTATTCTTAGAATACTTTAATAATTACTATTAACTCTTTATTATAGATCTAGTAGTTTAACTTAGGTCTATAGAAGGCTTTTAAGTAGAATACGTATAGATATAGTTTTCCTTTTTTATCTTATTATCTTAATTATTTACCTATAGTAAAGTCTAAAGCGTTAGTTTTAACTTTAAATAGTTTGTCTAGGTTAGAGATCTTAGTAACTAGTTTTAAAGAGACTAAGGTCTTAATTTTATAAAATACTTCTTTATATTTCTTTATCTATATAAACTTAGTGTTCTTATACGTAAGTTACTAGAGTAGTCTTATCTTTTCTATATATCCTTTAAGGAATTATTAGTAGAAGTTAATAAATCCTAGGAATAATTATATATCTTTAATATTCTTAAGGGTAAGCTAGTCCTTAACTACTTATATTTTCTTATCTTATATCTAGATCTTACTTAGGGTAATAGTAAATCCTAAGTAGTTAACTTTTTATTAGTAAAATTTACTTTTTTCTAGTTTAATAAGTAGCTTAGCTTCTTAAAGTTTACTAAGTACTTAATATATATATTCTTTATGTTCTTTAAGATTCTTTAAAAAGATAAGGATATTATTAAGGTAGTAGATAATAAATATATCTAGCTTTTCTTATAGAATATAGTTAATTATAGTTTAAAAAGTAGCTAGTATATTAGTAAGTCTAAAAGGTATAACTAGTGTTTTAAATAGGCCTTACTATATTTAGCACTCCTATTTTCTATTTATCTTCTTTTTTAATTTAGATTAAGTTATAA
>NW_007361503.1:0-1672 GCF_000149035.1 Colletotrichum graminicola M1.001
TTCTTAGGGTAGCGTATAGCCCTGCTATCTATAGGCGTTTAAGCACCTATAGTAAATATTCTATATAGGACTCCCTGTCTTTAGAAAAAATTAGGATATTATTTAGAAAATAAATATAGATATTATCTACTAGCCTCTTTAAGGTAAGATTTATATAACTTTAAAAAGTTATAAAGGTGTTTATTAGGCTAAAAGGTAGGACTAAGTATTTATATAGCCTATATTAGGTTTAAAAGGCTATTTTCTATTTATCTTTTTTTATAATTTAAATCTAATAGTATATATCCTTAATATTAAAAGTGCGTAGGGTATAAGGACTCTTACGGTGCGGTAACTATATAGAACACTATAACTACTAAAAGTAATATAAGATTTCTTACTAATTAGTATATAAATTATCTTAATCTATCTAGAATTAATATTAATTATAAGTATTAAACTATAGGATTAAGTATAATTATACCCTAATTAGGTAGGTAATTACTTCTAATTATCTTATATTATTATAATTAAAGGTAAATTATAGAGAGGCTTTAGTTTAATTAGAAAGTAGGTATAAGTATAAAGGATAAATTCTATATATCTACCTTTAAACCTATTAATACTAACTTATATCTTTATACTTAATTAGGATTAAGATCTTCTAATTAAGTATATATACTACCTTACTTTAGGCTAATTACCTTACCCTGCTCTAATTATCTCTTAATTTCTTCTTTATAAGTCCTTTTAGGGAGAAATTATCCTTAAGATTAGCCCTTATATAACTACCTTTATAGTAAATTAGCGTTAGCCCTTTTTCTTATTCTTCTTCTTAGCTTCTGCCTCCTGCTTATGTACCTCTTTTACGTAATCTTATTAAAGCCTTATATCCTCTTAATCCTAGCTCTCTTAATCCTAGCTTAATAATAGTAGTACCTAGGGCGTATATATAGGGGTTATATAAGCTAACTTATTAACTAAGTTATTATATTAATTAACTTATTCCTTTTATATATACTTATTAATTACTAGTTTCTTAAAAAGCTTATTTTAGTAGTATAGTAGTTAATAATAGTAATTTATAGCCTCTTATTAAAGTAACTTATTAGCTTCTTACTAATTAAGCTTTAACTTACTAAGTGTTAACTTATAATTTACTTATCCTAACTATAAGTTTAAATCTTAAGAAGTTATATCTTTTAGCTATAAGCCTTTATATTACTTAATTAATAGGGGTTTCTAAAGTAGTTAAGCCTAAGTTAGAGAGTTCTCCTTTATAAGGTCTTTAATCTTAGGTAAAACCTAAGCTAGAGGCCTAGTTCTAGTAACTAATAATAAAGTTAGCCTAGATAAGACAGGAGGTAAATATAGGTTTATAAGTAAATACGTAAGTCTCTCTAATTATAGCGTTACGTTAAGCGTCTAGGGAATTAGTTATAAGGTAACTAGTAATATTTAACTAGGAGGTATAAGACTTATAGGAGTATGCTTAAAATTAGACTTTTTTTTTAATAGTATTTATTACTAAGATAGCCTAATTAGGTAGGTTTTAAGGTATAAAGCCTAGTAATAGTCTAAGTAGTAAGTGCTATCTCTAACTAGTAACTAATTAATAATAATATAGGCTAAAGATCTAAAGATTAGTTAGTATGCTTTATTTAATTAACACTATAAAGCCTAGCCTTAAACG
>NW_007361503.1:3349-5201 GCF_000149035.1 Colletotrichum graminicola M1.001
CCTTATTAACCTACTTTTAAACCTTTTTATTAATAACTACTTTTATTAATTAACTTAAATCTTTACCTTACTATTTTAGTTTTTAGATCTATTATTATTAATAGTTAATATGTCTAACCTAAACGCTATTAATAATTATAGGGTTAATTATACCTTACTTATATAGATTTACCCTTAGTAGTAGTTAAGCTTTATGCCTAGTAAGAAGTTCTTTAAGAGCTAGAACATCTTATACTATTTCTAGTAAGTTACTTTAAATTATATAGTTATAAGTTAATTAGTTCTTCTTTTTTTAAAGCTATTACTAATTATAAGTTTCTCTTAGTATTTAAAGTATACTATTTAGTATAAGCTACTAAGCTTAGTTAGGGAGCTATATTATAAGCTTTAAATTATTACTCTATTTAGTAATAAAACTATTAGTTTAGTAATAATTAACTTTTAGGGGTTATATATAAATTAGGCTATCTTATATAAAATCTTAATAAATCCTAGTCTTATAAGTACCTTTCTTATCTTTTTATGTTACGTCTTTATAAGTAAGGCCTATACTAGTTACTTTAAAGTGCTATTCTAAAAGCTCCTTAGTTATACTCTTATAGTTAACTTACTTTTAATTTAGGCGTATAGTGTTTATAACGTTATACTATATAGTTACTATACTTATAGCTTCTAGAAGTAAGTTAGTCTAGATCTAGAGGGGGATATCTAGGTTATAGCTCCTTATTTTAAGTGTATATCTTTTCCTAAGGAGTTCTTAAATTAGTACGCTAATTATATATTTTAGGAGTCTAGTACTAGTTATAACTACTAATCTAATAATAATTATTAGTTTACTAGTAATTATAAGACTAAGCTAGATAATAAAAAGTATTTTAAGTATAAGAATAGTAGTAAAAAAGTCCTTTTATTAATTAACCTAAATATTAAGCTAATTTTAATTAAGTACTCTTAGCTTAATAATACTTTAAAGGAACTAAAGGTGTAGGCTAGTAAGGGTAGAGAGTACTAGGACTTTATTAAAGGTAGTAAGGTAAACTTTAAAAATAGTAATTTTATATATAACTTAGAGGTTTATTAGAGGATTACCTAAGATTAGGATAGTAATTTTACGTTTTTACTAAAGTTCTTCTTAAAAAAAGTAGAGGTTTAATTAATTAGTTTCTTTATCTTAAAGATAATAGTAATAAGGTTAATAGCTAACTTAAGCTTCTTAAGTAAGGTAAGCTAGTGTTTTTAAAGTAAAAAAAATAGTAGTTATAGACTTCTTCTTATAGTTATTAATTACCTTAGTAAAGTAGCTATAAGTAGTGTAATTTCCTAAAGCTTTCTCTTAATCTATCTATCCCCTATACTTTTATATAGGATTAGTAAAAAAAGACACTTTAATTAAAGAAGCTTATAAAAGTATATCCTTAGTGTTAACTATTAATTAGTAGTGTACCTAGTATACTTAAGCTGTCCTTAGCTAGTAGTAAGTCCTAAAGATTAAAAGTAATTTTATCCTATAGGGTATCTTTATCTAAAGAAAAATAAAGTCCTTTAGGTGTCTTAGTAAATTTCTTTAACTAATTACCTATATATATAGCTTTAGTAATTAGATCCTTAGAGAGTATAGTAAGCTAATATAATATACCTATAAAAGAAACTAAATAGATCTAGTAAGGTCCTTACTAATAGTAGTCTAGCTTCTATAATATAGATATATTAATTTTTCTCTAAATATTAAAGATAAGGACTAGATCTCCTTACTAAAGTTAGGTTAATTAAAATAAACGTAAATAGCTTTTATTAAACTAATTATATATATAGGCTCTCTACTAAGTAATAATCTTTATAGTATATTTATAGT
>NW_007361504.1:0-3508 GCF_000149035.1 Colletotrichum graminicola M1.001
ACTATAATATATAGCTTACTATATAAGTCTATTCAACTATATATATAATAGTATAGTAATTATAAAAAGACTAAATATAATATATAAACCTATAACGTAGTTTAAGATAGTAATAAGTAGTTTTAATTAGTTATATATATTATAATTTAATTAACTTATAAAAAGAGTAGAAAAGAAAAAAGAAGTAGTCTGCTTACTATAATTATTTACTTACTATATAGGTATATTACTTATTATTATATAAAAAATAAGCTTACTAATTATTATAAGTATATAGATTATACTAAGGAATTTATAGTAATTCTTATTACTAAAGTAAATTATTACTTTACTTATATAAGCAGTATCTAGTAAGGTCTCCTTACTAAGGTGTTTTTTAAAAGTAAAGTATTACTATTAGCTAGGTATAAATACTTTAGCCATACTAGTGTTAGGTATAATACCTTAAAAGGTTAATATTAACTAGTAGTTATTAATTATAAGGATATTACTACTTTTTATAGTTAGGTTAGGTAAGACTTCTTTACATAAGTCTTTATAAGTAATAGTATAAAAAGTTACTTAGTTATATAACTTTTTATTTATAAATAAGCTATTAATTGATTACTTACTAAAGTATATAGCTAATACTAAAGATATAGTAAATCTATAGTTCTTATTATCTAAGAAGTAGATTCTTTTATTATTATTTACTTTCTTAAAATAAAGTTACTTACTATTTTTATAAGCTTTATAATAAACTAAAAAGTAACTAAATATTGTTTTAATACCTATATAAAGTATATACTTTTATACTATATAAAGAAGGCTTATTACCTCTTCTTTATATCTTTAGTTAACTAATAGCTTTATTTACTATAAATAAAGCACTTCCTAAATAGATAACTATTAGGTAGTACTTTACTACTAGCTAACTAGGAAGTTCTTTATAGATAGCCTTACTATTTTTAAGGATTTACTTTATAGTTATAGTAGTTATTATACTTATAGTTAACTTAATATTAATTATTACTACTATTATTACTAGTAATAAATTATAACTATAGGTTATAGTAAAGAAGTAAATCTACTATATTACTATATAGTTATATATAAAGGCTACTAAAGGTAAGAGGTAGACTAAGAATAGTAATAAAGTATTTAGGTATTTTCTAGTAGTAAGTAAGTAATTACTTATAGTAATCTTTATTATATAAGATGTTATTATAAAGTAGTCTTACTATAGGGGTAATTTATATAGTTACAAATAGCTTATTATGCTTAGATAGTATTACGCTACGCCTTATAGCTAAGTACTACCTTAATCCTAAATTATAAAGTAATATCTTACTAGAAGTAGTGTTATATAGTAATATTTTATATAAGGCTACCTTACTCCTTATAATACACCTCCCTAGGTAGTAGCACGTAATTAGCTATTACCTAAATAATTTAATAGTAAATAATAAGATAAATAAAAATCTAGTATAAAAGGGCTGTTATTATATAATAACTACCTTTTGTTATTTATACCTTTTAATTAGCTTAGCGCACTTATGTTCCTTATTAAGTCTATTAATTAAATATATAGGCCTACTGTATTTTCTTTCTTTTTCTTTCTTAATAATAATAAGAAACTATAAGTAATTAATATTGTATTATATTATATAATATAATATTACTCTTTATTACTTATTATTGCTAATTATTACTTATTATTTACTACTAACGTTTTTATTTAAATAGCTTATAAAATAATAATTACTAGGGAGGTATACTATTATATTATAGTAATATAGTAAAGTAGTTACCCTCTCTAGGTAAGTAATTTACTTACCTCTCTCTTACGCTACTTAAAGTAGGAGTGTAAAAAGAAATCTCCCTAGCCTATAGAGGGCTAGGATACCTTTAAGGAGGAGGCTTATATATCTTTATTTTACTTATTATTTATTACTTATTACTAACTATTATATAGCCTTTCTATGAAAGGCTAAAGTTATAGCTCTTACTTTTACCTTATTAGTAGTTAAGTAAGGTATAGTAGTAGCTTATTAGTTATAAGCCTTTTAAGCTAACGTCTATATATATATAAAGCCTTATAAGGTTCACTTAACTATTATTAAAAGAAAAGACCTTATTAATAGCCTTTTTTTATTACTACTTAGTATATTATATCTTACTAAATTATTATTAGTCTATTACTTATATTATTACTATAGTTATAAGATTAAAGTATTTATTATTAGTTCTAGATACTAGTACTACTAGTAATCTTACTTAGGACCTTCCTATTACTCTTAAAGGTAATAGTAAGGAAGGTAGTAGTAATAATAATATTTTTATTAATACTATAAAGTTCCTAGTTAGTAAGTTAGTAGCTAAGGCTACTATTATTAGTCCTTATAACTACTACTTTAATAATTAACTTATAGGTTATTTTAATAAGTTATACCTCTTAGGTACTAATAGTAGATATTACTACTATATAATAAATTACTATACCTATAGGGTAATTCTTATAACACTAATTAGCCTAGCTAATACCCGTTTAAGACCTTTATTAGTTAGTAATACTTTATACTTAGTATATATATTATTATTATTTTAGTGTTTCATTTTTTAGCTTTTTAGTATAGTAAGTTATAGCTTTTTAATATATACTACAAGTAGTTTTACTTACTAGTCCTTAAGGTAAGAGGGCTACTATACCTTCTTTAGCTTATAATAAAATAAAGGAGAAGAAGAAAAAAGGACCATAAAGAATAAGCCTAGTAAGGTAGAAAATAAAGCTATCATAATAGCCTTACTTTTAGTTAGCAATATAAGTAATAAAGCACTTTATATATATACTAATATTAATAGACTTATTTATAAGTTACTTCTTAACTAAAGCCCTTAGTCTATATTACTAACTCTTTTTAATATATATATAAATACTTTTTTTTCTAGTAGTATTAAGTAATAATTAGGCTTCTTAGCCTAGGGCTGTTTTTAATTTTCTTTTTTAGGCTTTCTAGCCTTTAGGCTAGTTTTAATTTTACTTTACTTTTTACTTTTTAGTACTAAGTATAAAATAGATAATATATAAACTACTTTATAGTAATATATATATATAGTAAGTAAAATATTAAACTAATTAATATATATTTACTTACCTTTTTATTATTTTAATAAGTTATTTTAACTAAATATTCAGAAAATATAAATCAACAATTCATCTTGTGTTATTATGCGGCTCGTGTTGTGATGCTCTGTGCAGCACTCAGTTTCGCCCAAAATGCGTCAGTGGCTTTGATATGACACGCCGCCCTTAGAACTGTCCGAATTAGCATCGCGTTACCTACGACTTAGACCACATGGAGGCATAATACATCCCCGAAGTCAACCACTGCGATGATGTTTTGAAACGAGCTTCTAGTCGGTAGGGGCCCAAAGCAGGTTAAGTCGATCCCTACGGAATCGTCGGGTACGTCGGCTACGCGACTCTCCTCGCAAAGGTTTCGCTAGGATAGCATAGGGTCTGTTGTGA
>NW_007361505.1:0-3441 GCF_000149035.1 Colletotrichum graminicola M1.001
TCAAAGATCAGAGTACGGATCAACGGACCTGAAGCAACTGCCGAAGCTAGGCGGGAATGGGAGGTTGTCCCGGTGTCAGCGAGAGCCTATCGTTAGTGGATTGCTCAACGGTGATCCAACTCTTATCTCTTATGGGTGGACATTCGAGTAAGCTCGTTCAGCCCTTTGCGGGGCGTTGGGTGCACGGACACACGCACCGGTACCCTCACTTACACGGTTATAAAGCATGGCCGGTTCAATTTTATAGCACCTCCATTAGCTATCGGCAGCTCAGCTTTATCGGGTGGGTAAGATTTCATTCGACACATACGCTCAGTGCGGCATAAGCACAGTATTCATCATTAGAGAATTATTATGCTAATTAGTAGAGTATTAGCTAAGTAAATTCCCTATATATTCTAAGGAAAATAGTCCTCTACTTTAGGTAGAGGAAGGTATTAAATTTTATATCTTATTTTCTAGCACCTAAAGTGTAATAAGATTATTATATCTATTACCTAAAAGTAGGGCTATATAAAGATACTTTTAGATCTACTTAAGAGCACCCCTATAGAGTAGCACTTAACAAATAGTAAATTACCTTAGATTCTTTATTAATTTAGCTACTTATTAGTAAATTACCTCTATAAGCTACTTAAATAAGTAAGTAAATTAATCTCCCTTACTACGCTTAAAGAGATTAATAAGTATTACTACTACTACTAACTTAACGTAAAGGCGCCTAGTGACTTTAAATTTATACTATATAATTACTATAAATTTAACTATAATATTATTATTATTATAATATACTTAGATAGTAATAAGCCTATACATTATATAGTTAACTTAGCTACTATATTTAATATAGTAAGATTCTTACGTTTAGTTACTATAGAGTATATATAAGAAGCGCTATAGATATACTAGATTAATATATATCTTAGCCTACCTAGTTAGATTACTACTAACACTAGCCTAAACCTTTATATAGCTAAATTTAAATATACTACCTATACTTTATTTATTAATATTTATAAAGTACTTATTAAGGCCTACTAATCTATTAGTAAGGTTAAATAATATGATACTACCTTTTACTATATATATAAGATTATTTATATTAATAGTAAATATAAGCCTAAAGTTACCTTTTAATAAGCTATAAAAGCTATTAATAATACTACTAGCTCTAATAGCCTTATACTAACCTTACTTACTTTTAGTATATACCCCTATATTATAAATACTTTACTACTTACTCTTTCCACTATATAGCGTACTAAAGTAGTAAAAAAGGCTATTAACGTAGTATAGTAAATCTACACTAAGAGATAAGTACGTAATACGTTAGTAATATATAATAGCCTAGAAATAGAAAAATACTATAGTACTACCTTTTTAATTACCTATCTATATATAGTATAGAAAAGATAGCTAGTAAGGCTTATTTTACTTACTTACTAATAATAGTATTACTTATATTATTAGATTACCTTATAGCCTATATAACTTTTAAATTACTATAGTAAAACTATACTATATAGTGTAAAAAGAAGCCTAATTAGTGCTACTACTAATAACAGCTAAAGAAGGTAATAAGCCTATATAAGTATAAGAAGAAGAGCTAGTAATAATTAGTAAATCTCTAGAGGGACTATATAATAGTATTATTATTTATAATAAGCTACCCCTATAGTAAGGATATAGCTACCTAAAGAAAACCTAATTACTAGCTTTTGTTAAAAGATATACCTTACTATTAATATCTTTAATATATACCTTACTATAAAAAAGGAAGCTAACTATAGGCTTACTATTAAACTATATAGAAAAAGTATTATTACTACGTCTAGTAAGCCTTTTAAAGAATCTAGTAAGGTAGAGGTAAAAGCCCTTATTAACTATAGTAGGTTTTATATTATTACCTATAGTAAGAAAATATATAGTAATATATAGATCTTTAAATTATATATAGTATATAAAGTTAAAAAGAAGAATAAGTAACTATATAAGAAATTACAGCTAGTTAATTAAGGTTATATTAATAATAGTAAAGAGATAATTCTTATATAGTTACTTATAATCTAATAAATAGCTTAGTAACTAATTCTTACTTTTACCTCTTTACTTTTATAATATAGATTTTACCTCTAGTTATAAGATATTACCTAGGCGTATACTTAATTTATAACACTACTTAACTATATTATTTTTAAAAGACTTCTTATATAAATCTACTATCTTTACCCTAGTAGCTTTATTATAAAGGTAATAAAGCCGCTTTATAGTATTACTAAGGTAGGCACCTACTAGTAGGCTATATATAACTACTACTATAGAGAGAATCTCTAGATAGATTTATTAACCTTTAACCCCTACTTACTTATTTTATTAGCTAATAATAAGGATTCTAGCCTTATAGGTATATAAATAGATAATATAATAAGCCTAATAAATAATAAATTCTTTACTTATAAGAAGAAAAAGCTTAAGAAAGTAACTTTTACTATAAAGCCTAAATAAATAATAACTATTAATAATTTTATTACTTTTAATAGTAAGGTGCTTTCCTTTAGCTATAATAGTAAAATAAACTTTTACTAAAGGGATTAAGGTAAAAGGCTTTAGCTTATTAATATAAATTTACTTATTACTAAGTAAGATTTTATTTAGTAAAAGGCCTAGAGGGCGTATATTATATTAACTTACTAATCTAAAGCTTACTTTAACTATTTAGTTACTATATAACACTAAGAGCCTATAAAGAAAAAGATTAAGGCCCTTAATTACTAGATTAAGTAGTAAATAAGCTACCTTAACTATAGCTTACTCTTTTAGCTAATTAACCTTATAACTATAAAGCTTTTTATTTTTATTAATAGTTTATTTATAAATAACTATAACTTTACCTTATAACTTAGCTTTATTATTATACTTACTAATAAAGGTAATATTGTATAACTTACTACTAATAGTAGGAAATTTATAATTACTAGTAATATTATCTACTTTAGCTTAATAAAGTATAAAAGAGTTATATATAGTATACTAGCCTCTAAGGTCTATAGTATAGTTACTAACACTAATATTACCTATATAATTAGCACTATACTTATAATAATTACTAACTACCTTAAGTTACTCCTAGTGGCTATACGACACCCCTACTAGTTAAATATGGCTGCGGGCTTCACTGATTTTGGGGGTCGGTCTGTAACTCAGTCTGTACGTCAGTGAGTTAGATATACATGCCCGCTCCCTAGAGCGTAGGAAGACCAGCTAGAGACCCGGCTACCGTAGCGGGAGTCGCTCCCGTGTCTGTACACGGCTAGCGAGCTTTAGCGATCGGGCAGGCGTAAATATAGTGTTGTTAACATTGCCAGTGTCCTCGGCCTAACTTTGTAGAACTTTCTCACAGGATAGCCCCGTACGTAGCCTTAGGCCTGGTAATTCGAGTCA
>NW_007361506.1:0-3425 GCF_000149035.1 Colletotrichum graminicola M1.001
CTATAGTCTATACTACTTATAAGTAGTAAAGGGGATAGTATATTATTAGCTTATTATTAAATATACTAAGTCTCTTCTTTAGTCTATTTAATTATAATTAGGTTTACTTAAGTTAATCTTATTAGTTATTCTACTACTTTTTATTTTATCTTACTTAGTAGTATAGGTTTATAGTAAGGGAGCTCTTTATTACTTCCTTCTTTACTACTTATTTCTATTTTATTAGAACTAGTTCCTTATACTATAATAGTTTCCTAGGGGGTAGGTTCCCTAAACCTAAGTCTAGGTTAAGGAAACGTTGTCCTTTTCCTACTAACTACTAGGATTTTAGTATATCCTAGGGTCTTATATGCCTTTATTTATAATTCTTAAGTAAGCTTAAGTACGTTAAGGCTACTTATTATTTCTTAGCTAATAACGTTTTAAGCTAGTAGTTAGTATAACTAAAGGTAAATTCTTACTATTATATATAGCTTTTCTTTAATATCTATTTTATACTTAACTTATTATTAGAATTAATATAGCTTACTATATAGTAATCTTATAGTTCTAATTATATTATAAATAATCTTTTTATTATACTTATTTAGTAGTTATTAGATATCTTAATTTATAACGTCTAGAATTATTTATTATATCCTTATCTAGTAGGTAATAGCCTTTTTACCTATAGTAATAATTTTAGTTACTTATATACTAAAGTTTATAGCTTTATATATTATTTACTTAAAGTCTTACTCTAGCTACTATTATTTCTAGTAGTTACCTTATGCTTTAATATAAAGTTATAGTTATTTATTAAGGGCGTCTAAGGTTTCTTTTATATATAGCTAATCCTATTTACTTTATATAGCGTCCTATGTCTAAATTAGTTAGGTAGTAAGATATTAGTTTTATGCCTTAAAGTCTTTAATTTCTTAGGGGTGTTATTTTCTAGCTACTATAATCATCTTAATAATTTGTTAGGGGTGGTTTTTATTAAGTAACCTTAGTAGGTTATAGTTCTCTTAAGTGTTAATTTATTATTCTAGTTACTTCTCTACTAGTTCTAGTTTCTTAATATTAATTACACTAGGTGGCTAGGTTTTAAGTTAGTTATAGGTCTCTATAAGTTTTATAATAATGTTCTAGTTTTAGACGTCTATAGCTTGTCTTCCTTCTTTACTACATTATTAGGTAATTACTATAGTCTGTTAGTTAAGTTATTAAATATCTATAGGCTTACTAGCCTAGGTTATAACGCTAGTATTTTCTTTTAAGGTGCTACTATATAGTCCCTTAGTAATAGCTTTAGTTATTCTCTTAATCTTAATCTAGTTATAAAATTTATATATATTAATTATTATAAACTGTTTTTATTAGGTTATCTTAGTGTTATCCCTAGGTTTCTTAAGGTACTATCTTACTTATTCTTTACTATCCCTATAGGTTAAGTAATTATTATTATAGCAGGCAGTTTATAAAAGTTATCTATAAGGGGTCTCTTTTTAAGCTACACTAGCCTTCTTAGTATGCTTTAGTAAGTTCTTATACTATAGCCTCTTTAGCTGTCTATAGTCTTATATAAAATATCCTGTTTTTTTATAGTTATAGCACTTAATAGTACTAATATCTTATGCTAGTTACTAGTCTTATTCTTTAGTAACGCTAACGTCTATAGGTTCTATATACTGCCTATACGTAGTGCTAGGGTAGTTATTACGTGCTTACTACTAAGTGTTTTATTCTTTATTTTACTAGTATAGCTACCTAGGTCCTTAGGCGTACTTTTTACCTATATTTATATTAGGTTATTAAGTTTTTTCTTATTCTTTATATTATTTAAAGAGTTATATATTAATTTTAATAGTAAGTTTAATATAAGATAAAAAGTCTTTAGGTAGGTTAATAATTTTAATAAGTTTATTCTTAACGTTATCCTTAAGTCCTTAATAGAAGGTAAAAATTAATAATTCTTAAGTAATATTAAGTTAAGTAGCTAGTTATTAGAATTTAGCTATATAGTATAAGGCTAACTTAGTCTGTTATAGGCTAGCTAGGTCCTACTTAGCCTGTTATTTCTTATTAAGGTCTTAAAATAGTAACTATAAGGCTTTTATAAAGCTAGTTATAGTTCTAAAGATATTCTATGTCTTAAAGGAGTAAATAGTAAGGTTACTATTATTCTTAAGGAACTTTTCTAAGTAGGGTTTATACTAAGTAAGTGCTTTTTTATAAAAAAAAGTCTTTATATAGATAACCTATTTAGTTATATTTTAGAAGTTAGTAGTATAAAAAGTCTAATAGGTATATACTTAAATTAGAAATCTTTTTAGTTATCTACTAGTGCTATTATAAGTACTAAGTAAATTAAGCTTAAGTTTATTACGCCTTTTTATAAGGGTAGTAATAATATTAGCTACCCCTTATAGAGTCTAGTTATCTTCTTAAAGTTTAGTAACTTCTTACTTTTTTTCCTTAAGCTTAGTAAAGGTAGTAGTAACTATAGATTAAAGTTTATAAACTTTATTACTTTTACTTTTAAGCTTATTCCTAAGTTTGTTTATTATAGTCTATATCTTAGCTATATTAGAATTACTTTTCTTAATTTAGCCTATAATAATACTATAGGTTTATTAAGTATAACCTAGTTTTTTATTAAATACTTTAGTGTCCTTTATCTTATTATTTAGGTTATATATAGGGGTAGCTAGAGGCTTCTTTTTACTAAAGCTAGATAAAATAGAAGTAGTTTATAGTATAAATATCTTATTATTTTACTATTAGGTAAGTATTAAGGTTAACTTACTTAACAGGAGTAATTAAAGTGTTATAGCTAATATCTAAATAGTAAGGTTTCTACTAATAGTAAGTAAAAGTTAATACTTAGTTAATAGTATTTATTACTTTCTACTAGTCTATTAATTACCTAGTAATTAGTTATATAGTTAAGGTTATTAGTAGCTTATATAGCTTCTTATTAATTAAATCTCTAAGGTTAGATACTAAAAGGTATTTAAAGAATATATTATAAAGTTAATTACTAAAGAGCTATAGAAGTCTATCCTTAAGTGTATCTAAGTCTATCTTATATATAAGTCCTAGTTATTACCTAAATAGTCCTATTAACTAATAGTTATAAGTAATTATAAATCTTATATAAGGTAAGCGCTTAGTAAATACTAGTAAGCGCTTACTTTTATAATTACTAGTAATTACTTTATTATATAATTACTTTTTTATTTTTATATAATCTATACTATAGTTCTTTTGTTCTAGGGAGTTATCTATTTATCCTTTGTCTTTTGTTTATATAAATACTACTGCTACTTATTATCTACCTGTTAGGTAGGGTAATATAGCCTATAACTTATAAAGTTATAACACTTAGTAAGGACCTTAATAAGAAAGTAAATAGTAGTAGTAAGCATAATATATATAAAGAG
>NW_007361507.1:0-3419 GCF_000149035.1 Colletotrichum graminicola M1.001
CTTAGTAATATAATATATAGCTACCATGGCGGGATGAGAGGATCGGACGGTATCCACCGAGAGACCTCATTGAGAGAATGTTGGAAGCCACTCATGCGTCGGAGCAACATATGGCGGTATACGCCGTTAGAGAAACAATCATAGCGCACCTCGGGAACTATTTAATCAAACATGGCATCCAATTGCTGTGTGCGGCCAGCATCACACCTGTAGGTCTGTGAGCCATTGTCTAACAGCCTATGACATGACGGCATTCTGTGTGGTTGCATCCGTCAACGAGAGACGTGCCCTATGTTACTAGAGCGGCTCCCCACGGAATCCGCCACACGTCAATCGGTCTAGATAGTAGTAAGGCTGTTATATTACTTTACCTTAGTAAGATCCTTTAGTAAATCTATAATATAGTCTCTCCCCTAAAGGTTAAGAATAACGTGTTTCCTAAAGTTACTTAGTATAAGGTATAGGTTACTTATTATAGCTACTAGCCTTATAGCGTTACGTAGTATTATATACTTATTATAAGTTATTATAAGTTATTTAGTTAATTTACTTTTTTATATATTACTTGTTCTCTTTTTATACTTACTTATTTTAGTTACTTACTTATAATTACCCTCTATTAGTTTAACTACCTTTTAGTTATAAGTATTTTCTTTAGCTGTTATTAAAGGGTATATATATCTATTAGAGGATTTACTACTAGTAGTATAGATAATTATAAAGACTTATAGTAAGCTTATAAATAATAAAAGCCGTTACGTTAGTAACATAAAATAATTTAAAGAAAATAAGAAAATAGTATATAAGAAAAGAAAAGTTAGTAAGCTTTATAGGCTTATAATAAAAGGAAGGTAAAAGGTAAAAGATTACTAATTAACAGTAGATTAGTATATAAATTAAGGTGTTTTTTATAGTTAGATAGAGGACTTCTTATATAGTAATAAAGTTAATTTACTTATATAAATAACGTAAATTTACATAGCTTTTACTATATTAAGGGGATATAACTACTAGGTAACGTAAATTAACCTATAATAGGCGTATAGCGTAATCTTACTATAAAGGTACTTATATATAGGATTCTTAGTAACTAATTAGGGCTACTATAAATAGTTAATAGAAAAATTACCTCTTCTTATGTTACCTTACTAATCTATAGTAGCTTATAGTAGTAGTTACTATAAAGTTAACCACTAATTAGTGTTAGTTTTACTAGGTTAGTAATATAGTTAACTATACGTATTAATAGGTAGTAATAAATAATAGGGGTAAATACTAGTTCTAGATTATATATAAAGGAAAGAAAACTATTATAGGATTACGTAGTAAATCCACTACATAATATCCCTATAGATCTAGTAGATCTATAGTAAATTAGCTATAGTTATTCTAGCTATTTAGCGTTAATCTATACTACTAATATCTAGGTAATAGTTAATATTATAATAATAAGGTTATATAGTTAAATCACTAGTAATTTATAAGTAATTACTTATTTAGCCTCTTATACTATAGTAATAGCTATAATAAGTAATACTGCTATACTAGTATTAGTCTTATAGAAATTATAGTCTATTACTTACTCCTTTAATTCTTTAACTCTTTATATAGTAGTTATAATTATCTCTTTATCTTATATAGCTAGTACTTTATCTTTTATAGCTTTATAAATATATAATATAACTATAAGATTCTTTAACTAATTAAGTTATACTTTATAGTTAGTAAGGTAGTTATATAATCTTTTAGTAACTTTATAAGGTAGTAGCTTAAAGTTATTAATTAACTAATCTTTAAAGTTATCTTATGCCTTTTTATAAAGAATTCTATATATATTATTATAGTGCTTATATTTAGTAATATTAGCTATAATAATAGTAGTAAGTATATTTCTTTACTTAGTTATTATAAGGTCTTATAGTTACTTTATAATATAGTCTTTTTACTATTAGGTAGTAAGGATATAATCCTTAAGCCCTTTAGGCACCTTATAGGCGCTTTAGATTACCCCTACTTACTTAGTAATACTAGGTAGTAGTATATATTTTAGGTAATTTCCCCTTACTTTTTAGGCTTCAGCTACACTATAGGCACTACTTACTAAATTATTATAGTTACTTATCTTAATTACTTACTTATAATTAGCTTTTATTAGCCTAACTACCCCTTAGTTATAAGCGTTTCCCCTAGCTACTACTAAAAGGTATATATATCTATTAGGGAATTTACTACTAGTAGTATAAGTAACTATAAAGACTTATAACTAGGTAAAGCCTTAAAAAAAAAGACTTATAGTAAGCTTATAGGTAATAAAGGCTATTAGATTATTAATATAAAGTAACTTAATAAAAGGAATATAAAAAAAAGAGTTAGTAAGCTTCTAGGCTTATAAATAAAGAATATAAATAGTAAATAGTTACTAGTTAATAATAAATTAGTACGTAAAGTAAGGTGTTTTTTTTAGTTAATAATTACCTCTTATAAAGTAATAAAGCTTATATATATAAACGTAAATTACTAGGCCTTTACTAACTACAGGAGGTTAGATATTATTATCTTAGTAGTTAACTTAGGGGAGCGTATAGTATAGCTTTATTATAAGGGTATTTATAAGGGGATTTCTTAATAAAAGCCTACTTTAGTCCTCTATAGATAATTAATAATAGAAATTACTTTTTCTTATATTACCTTACTAATCTATATTATTTTATAGTAACATATATAATAAGTAAGCGCGCTAGACAAGTAAGCGCGCTACTAAACTATAACTATCTAACTATCTAACCTTTCCCTTTAATTCCTCTACTAATAATAATAAAATTAACTTATAATAAAGCCTAGGTATAGCTAGCTGTCTAAGCGTATAAAAAAGATCTAAAACTTAGCATTTAAGCTATAGTAAAGATACATAATATTAGTTATAATTTAGTCATATATTAATTAAAGGGTATATTATTATAACGTAATATTATACCTAACTTATAGAATTTAATAAAACTTAAAGAGAGAAAGCTAGTTAAGTTTATTCTTAACCTAAATTCCTAATTATTTTCTTCTTACCTTAGTAGTGTTAAAAAAAATAGCTTATTAACTACTTACTAACTATAACGCGCCTCAATGATCGCATGAAGCGCGGCGATATATTTTATGGTGACTACCACTGAAAGGGGCGCGCCCCCATTTCTCATGCATAGTCGGTCAATGGCTTGATCTTTTATGGCGCCACGTTCATGTCAAAAGATAAGTTGGCATAGCATTTGCTCTTTTTTTGATGACCTATAATAGACCTATAACTTATGTGATCGTTTGTTTTGTGGATCCTGCACAAAGTTTTACGTCCGAAGGTAAATCCGTGGCGGCAGATCCCTAGATGACAACAAACCTCTCGCATCGACTCGGCATAGTCGTGGTTTAGATTG
>NW_007361508.1:0-1621 GCF_000149035.1 Colletotrichum graminicola M1.001
TAACTATTTACCTTTATTTAGCTTTTACTTAAAAAGCCTATACTTACTATATATCCTTATAGTTATTATACCTTTTTACTAACCCTTAGTTATATAGTAAGTTACTTAGTCCCTATAGAGATCTTTAGGTACTATAAACCTTATATTATATAACTACTCTTCTTTATATAAGGGATACTTTACCTTTTTTCTTAATATATTTACTACTTTTAGCCTAGATCTAGTACCTATAAGATAGGTGTTATAATACCTTTATTAACTTTCTACCTTATATAATAACACCTTTATATACTTTATTATATAGCGTTTTATTTTTATCTAACTATAAATAGGTTATTATATTTTATACCTTTACTTAAATAGAAATAAGGCTTTTAGACCTAAATTATCTTATGCCTTACTGTATACTTTAACTTATAATAATAGGATTCCTAGCTATAGCTTTACCTAACGCTTTATATACTTTTTATAGTGTAATTAGGTAACTTCTAGAGAAATATATAAAGGTTAAAATAATAAAATAGAATATAAAGGCTAAATAAAGTACTACTAAGTTAGTATAAGTATATTTAGGCTATACTAGGTTTTAGTTAATTAGCTACCTATTACTAAAGGTATTTATATAGTACCTATAAGTAGACTTTTATATTAAATCCCTATATTTTTAAGAAGAGGGCTACTATAGTGCTAAAAGACTTATTATTATTAATAAATAAGTAATAAGGTATCTATAGTAGTAGCCTTAGAAGGTAGTATTAAAAAGGTATTACTTACTATTACCTTAGTTAGTAAGGCCTTTTATAGTATAGAGGGTTTAAATATATATTATAAATATAGCAGTAGCCTAGAGATAAGGTTAAGGAATAGATTATAATAAAGGCTATTCTCTTTTTAAGGTAAGACTTCTAAGTAGCTAGTAGTCCTAAGTGTGTTTACTAAAACGTTATATATAGTATATTATAACTAGTATCTTATCTTTATATTATTAAATATAGCTTATAAACTTCTAGTTAGTCTATAAAGGCTTATTTCCCTTTAGAGAATCTACTTTTTACTATTATAAGTAAATAAAGAATATCTATATTAGCCTAAGCCTTACTATAGTTAATAATACTTAGGGTTAGTAAAAAAATAATATAAGATAAAAGGTATAGTGTAGTCTAGCTTAAGAGTAAAGTTAACTAAAGACTTCTAAGCTATTTAGTTATTTTTTAAGTAGTCTTATTAAGTGTTATACTAATTAATATATAGTATTTATATTCTATTCTATAGACTTCTTTATTAAGATTATAGGTCTTTACTAGATATATTTATAAAGAAAGGTATAAAGTATTAAGATATTAGATTCTAGATTCTACTTTATAGCCCTACCCTTTAGGGCTATAGATTACCTCTAGAAGCGTCTATATAAAGACAGATAGCGTATTAAGAATATAAATTCTAGATTCTACTTTATAGCCCTAGCCTTTAAGGCTATAGATTACCTCTAGATATATTTATATAGAAATAGATAGTATATTAAGAATATAGATTCTAGATTTTACTTTATAGCCTTACTTTTTAATACTATAAATTACCTCTAGAAGTGTTTATATAGAAATAGATAGCGTATTAAGAGTAT
>NW_007361508.1:3732-5517 GCF_000149035.1 Colletotrichum graminicola M1.001
AAAAAGCTTTATTAACTTTATAAGTCCTAATAATAAATAAGTAATAGGCCTTACTTTTAGCTATATATAGGCTAGAGGCTATATAGGATATCTATAAGGCAGGCTAATATATACTTTTTATTTTAAGGCTTACTTAGCTTATAGGTTTCTACTTTATAGTAAATCTTTAGGAGGAAAGTAATATACTAACTAGATTTAATATAAACTAAGTAAGTATATACTACTTATTTCTAGCTAGTATAGATATATAGGATCTATATACTTATATAGGTCTAGTATAAAAATAAAATCCTTATAAAACTATATAACCTTAAGTATATACTAAGTAGTAAGAATAAAGGTTTAGGCTTACTTTATTATTTATTTACTATCTCCCCTCTTTACTTTTTTTTTTATATATAGTTTCTAGACTATAAAAAATATAGTTCTTAAGTAGGAGAGAGGTATACTAAGGTATTAAACTATACTAATAAAGGACTACTTACTTCCTTATGTTAAGAGGCTTATAAGACATACTATAGTTTTATTACTATTACTTTATAAAAAATACCCTAAGGGAAAAAATAATATAATATAATAGTCTTAGTTATTTAAGATATATAATAGGCTTTACACTAAGCTACTTTTAGGATAGTGTCTTTTTATAACCCTAACCTCTATATTATAGCTCTTAATAAAATAATAAGTATATATAATATACTAAGTAGAGGCTATAATTTAATAACTTATAAGAGGGTTATAATTATATAGCTTTAGGCGTTAGTCTTATAAGGGCTCTGCTTTTTATTACCTAGGCTACTAAGGACTACTATAATAAGGACTATAGGAAAAAGGAAGAATATTAAAGGTTAGCCTAGGGGGAAGATAATAAAATAGGATATAGGTAAAGTGTTATCCTTTTATATAGGCCTTTTTATATTACTTAATAAAGTCTAGGCTTTATCTTATAAGTCTTAAGGTTACTTTATAAATTACCTTTATATATAGATATATATATTTATTAATAAAAGTATATAAAGAACTAGGCTTACTATTTAATATATATTTATATAGTAGTATATTAATAAGATAATATAGTTAGGGTATATTATTATATATTCTAGTGGCTAGAGACCTTTACCTAGTGTCTGCTATATAAGGGGTTTTATATCTATCTATAGTCCTTATAATAATTAGCTATATATAATATTATTTATCCTAAATAGTCTTAACTAATAGTTAAGGACTTAGTCTATGCCTTTTAATATTAGATTTTAATAATACTACTTACGCTAGACGTATATAGTAGTTCTTATATAACTATTAGATATCTAGGTTTTATATAATTATTTACTATTATTATTTTATTAACTATAGTATTTATTCTAGGGGATAAAGTCTACTTATAAACGTATAGAGTTGTTTTATATACGTTTATATAACTATATATATAAGATATAGACTAAAGTAGTTAAACTATAGGTTATAGTCTTTTACTATAAATATATAGATATATTCTAGATATATATAGTTATATATTAATATATATAGTATATAGATTATACTAAGGGTTATAGGTTATAGCCTTAAACTAAAGACTTATAAATAGCTTCTAGATATATTTATATATAACTATATATAGACTATAGATTATAGTGTTTAAGGTGTAGGTTATAATCTCTTACTTTAGACTTATAGATTACTTCTAGTACGTTTATATAGAAATATATAGAGGATATAGATTATAGTGCTTAGGTTTAAGCTTATAGTCTTTTGCCTTAGACTTATAGATAGCTTTTAAATACG
>NW_007361509.1:0-3384 GCF_000149035.1 Colletotrichum graminicola M1.001
TTTACGTTAAGTTAGTAGTAATAGTAGTACTTATTAATTTCTTTAAGTATAGTAAAAGAGGTAGATTTACTTACTTATTTAAGTAACTTATAAAGTTAATTTACTAATAAGTAGCTAAATCTATAGTAAATCTAGCGTAATTTACTATTAGTTAAGTGTTACTTTATAATAGTGCTCTTAAGTAGCTCTAAAAGTATCTATATATAGCCCTATTTTTTAGTAATAGGTATAATAATCTTATCCTTAATAAGCTAGTTAGTAAGGTTATTAAATTTTATACTATAGTAATCTATATCTTATAAGTAAAAAAGAAATAGCGTATTACTTATTATTATATAGAAAACAAGCTTACTAATTAGTATAGGTATATAGATTACCTTAAGGGATTTATAGTAATCCTTACTACTAAAGTAAATTATTACTTTACTAGTATAAGTAGTATCTAGTAGGATCTCCTTACTAAGGTGTTTTATAAGGGTAAAGTACTACTACTAGCTAGCTATAAATATCTTAGCTATACCTATATTAGGTATAATACCTTAAAAAGTAGACATAAAGTAGTAGTTATTAAATATAAAGATATTACTACTTTTTATATTTACGTTAGGTAATTCTTCTTTATATAGATTTTTATAAGTAATAGCATAAAAAGTTACTTAGTTATATAACTTCTTATAAGTTAAGAGGCTATTAATTAACTACTTTCTAAAGTACGTAGTTATAATAAAAAACGTAGTAGATTTATAGTTTTTACTATTTAATAAGTAAGTTTTACTATCTTTACTTACTTCTTTAAGATAAATTAGCTTATTACCCTTATAGTTAATAAGAAAGTAACTAAAGGTAGCCTATAAAGCCTATATAAAGTAGGTGCTTTTATACTACATAAAGGAGGCTTATTATTCCTCCTTAGTATACTTAGTTAACTAATAGCCTAATTTACTATAGATAAAGTACTTCTTAGATAAATTACTATTAGGTAGTGCTTTACTACTAGCTAACTATAGAGGGCCTTATAAATAGCCTTACTATCTCTAGGGGTCTGCCCTATAGTTACGCTAGCCGTTATACTTATAATTAACTTAGTATTAGTTATTACTATAATTATTATTAGTAAAGTATTATAACTATAGCTTATAATAAAGAAGTAAATTTACTATACTACTATATAATTATATATAAAGGCTACTAAAGGTAGTAAGTAGATTAAGGATAGTAATAAAGTATTTAAGCATACTATAGCAGTAAGTAAGTAATTACTTATAATAATTTTTATTATATAAGGTACTATTATAGGTAGTTACCTATACTAACTAGGTAATTTATATAATAAGTGCCTTAAGTACTTTAAGCTTACTTTTACTAGCGTTTTTTTTAGTAATTAAATTAAAGGAGGTATAGTAAAGCTTAGCTAGGCGTAAAAGGTAGACTTTATTACCTTTAAAGCGTTATTTAAGCTTTACTATTATTACGTTAAAATTATTAGAATAACTAAGTAATAAGGTAGTATAATACTTATATAGCTTACCTTTAAGTATTACTATTACTACTACACTATAGTGGTTGTATAGTATGCTTATATAGACGTAGAAGTTATAAAGAAATAGTAATTTTAAGTTAATAGTCTTATATAGGCTACTACTATATATTAAACCTAGATTATTTATATAAAACCTTATTAAGTATATTAATTACCTTAGCGTTAGGCTACTTTACTTACTTACTATACTAGTAGGCGTAGCTAGCGTTATTATAGGTAAATAGCGTAGTTAGACTTAACCCTTATAAATTATTACTATTACCTAGGCTTTTTATAGTAATAGGGGTAAAGAAGGTATAAATAATAGATTATTATATAAGATTACTTAGGTAATTACTAGTAATTTATAGGTAGCTTACCTAGCTTAATATACTATAATTATAGCCTTAATAGATAATACTACTATTCTAGTAATATCCTTATAGAAATTATTATTCTCTAGGCGCTCTTTAAATCTTTTAAACTTTTATATAGTAATTATAATTATCTCTTAATCCTATATAACGTATAACTTATTTTATATTACCTTATAAAGTTATAACGTAATTATAAACCTCTTTAATTAGTTAATTTATACTTTACGCTCTATAAAGTAGTTATAAAGTTTCTTAGTTACTTTATATAGTAGTAAAGTAAAGTTACTTTTAGACTAATTTTTAAAGTTATCTTACGCCTTCTATTAAAGAATCCTATATAAAAAATTATAGTACTTATATTTTATAATATTAGATATAGTAATAGTAGCTAGTATATTACTTTACTTCGTAATTATTAAATCCTATAGTATCTCTATAATATAGTCTTTTTACTATTATATAGTAACTATATATTCTTTAAAGCCTATAAGCACCTTATAGACACTTTAGATTACTTTTACTTACTTAGCTATATTAGGTAGTATCTTATACTTATAGTAATTTTCTTATTATTCTTAGGCTTTAGCTACACTTTAGGTATTACTTACTAGCTTATTATAGTTACTTATCTTAGTTACTTACTTATAATTACCCTCTATTAGCCTAACTACCCCTTAGTTATAGGCGTTTCCCTTAGCTACTACTAAAGGGCGTATACGTCTATTAGAGCATTTACTACTAGTAGTATAAGTAACTATAAAGACTTATAGTTAATTAAAAGAAATCTTTAAAAATACTTCTTATAATAAGCTTATAAGTAATAAAGACTATTACGTTAGTAATATAAAACAGCTTAATAAGAAAAGTTAATTAATAGTAGATAAGTAAATAAAGTAAGAGGTTTTTTATACTTAAGATTACTTCTCTAAAGGTAATAAAGCTTATATAATAGACATAAATTTACACTACTCTCTATAAGCTAAAGGGGTAAGTTACTAGGTAGCGTAAATCTACTTATAATAGGCGTATAGTATAACTCTATCATAAGGGTATTTATAGTAGCGTCTTTTAGTAAAGCCTTCTCTAGGCTTCTATAAGTAATTAATAGTAAAAATTACCTCTTCTTATAGAAAACTTACTAATCTATAGTATCTTATAGTAGTAGTTACTATAAAAGTTAACTACTAATTAGTGTTAGTTATTACTAGGGTAGTAATATAGTTAACTATATATATTAATAGGTAATAATAAATAATAGGAGTAAATACTAGTTCTAAATTACGCGTAAAGGAAAGGAAACTATTATAGGATTACGTAGTAAATCTCCTACGTAATATCTCTATAGATCTAGTAGATCTATAGCAAATTAGCCGTAGCTAGTCTCGCTACTTAGCGTTAATCCATACTACTAATATCTAGGCGATAGTTAATCCTATAACACTACCTTATAGTAGTTATATACCTAGCTTAAACTTAAAGTATAACACT
>NW_007361510.1:0-3384 GCF_000149035.1 Colletotrichum graminicola M1.001
AATAACTACTAAAAATAATAGTAATTAGAATAAGATTTTAAATAAACTATATATAAAGCTATAGACTTTAGTATATAAGTAACTAAGATAATTATAGTAAGTAAGAAAGCTATTACTTACTAAACTAAAAATCTATAAAGAATTCTAGACACTATAAACTAAGATATCTAATAACTACTAAATAAGTATAGTAAATAAGTTATTTATAGTATAGTTTAAACTATATAGTTACTATATAGTAAGCTATATTAGTTTAAATAATAGATTAACTATAAAATAAGTATTAAAAAAAGCCTTATATAATAGTAAGAGTCTATCCTTAATTATATTAACTACTAGCTTAGAACCTTACTAGCTAAGAGATAATAAATATCTTAATTACCCTTAAACTTATAAAAGAACTATAAAAGTATATATAATCCTAGGACTAGTTAATATCCTAGTAGTTAAAAAAAAAGAACTAGGTTTCTATAACCCTAACTTTATTTCTAAAAGCTAACCCTAAAAAAACTATTATAGTATAAAGAACTAGTTTTAATAAAATAGAAACTAGTAGTAAAGAAGATAGTAATTAAGAACCTTCTTACTATAAAGTAGTATTACTAAGTAAGATAAAATAAAAAGTAGTAAAATAACTAATAGGATTAACTTAAGTAAACCTAATAATAATTAAATAGACTAAAGAAGAGACTTAGTATATTTAATAATAAGCTAATAACATACTATTCTTTTTACTACTTATAAGTAGAATAGATAATAAAGGTTAAGAACCTTACGCCTTATAAGTTAACATAATATATATAACTACTAAGATATATAATTATATCTTTAAGAAAATCTCTAAAAGAATAAATAATTAAAGTCTTTACTTTTATAAAACTAAGAATATTAATATTAAAGGAGAACCTATTATCTTAAACTAAGAAAGCCTTAAGTTTAAAGATTATAAACACCTAGCCCTAGAACACCTATTATATAAGAAGGTATTCTAAACTAACTATATTTATAATAAATATAGTATATATAAAGTAACTAAAAGGATTAACGCTTTTTATCTTAAGAGGATTAATAATAAGGTAATACCTAGATACTACACTCGTAAGGAATTATACTACTAGAAGATTAAGAAGTATAGGCGTTAAACTATTTACCTTAGACTATACTTATAATACCTAGTAGTATATATAACTAGTATAACCTAATATTTATTAGACTACTACTATAATAAGTATATATACTACTATATAAAGAAAGTATAAGTATAGTAAATATAGATTAAGAAGGCTAGGACCTACCTAAACTAGTTGAAAAAACTTAAGACGCTAACTATAAGCAGGGTATAGCTAGCTAGAAGATAAATAAAAACCTTATATATTATAGTAATAAATAATAGTAGTTATATCTTCTTATAAGTCTTACTAAATAAATAGCCTATATAAGTTATAGTTAATAGTAAAGTATAAGTAAACTTAATATTACCTAGATTAGTAAATAAGTAATAGATTATATAGGTCTATAATAAATAACTATACCCCTTATAGATAGTTAAAAGAGAATAACTCTATTATAGTAAAGAAATTATTAATAAGAAGATAGTATACCTCCTAATAAATATTATAAGCTATAACTAATAACTTAACTTTATTATTACTAGTATAAGAGAATTTAATATAATATTAGGAATTCCTTAGTTAAGAAAATATAACCTAGATATTAGCTAGAAGTCTAGCTAACTTTAGTAAAAAGATTTAGCTATAAGGTAGTGTTATATACTATAACCCCTAAGTAAATTAAGGAAATAACTAAAGTATATAGTATTTATCTAAAGGATTAAACCTATAAAAGACAAGTAATTTATATTTATAAATAATAAATAATAAGAAAAAGAATAACTTTTAGTAATCCTTAAGATTTATTAAAAATATAATAAACTATTTACTAAAGAACTAGAAATAGAACTACTAGAATATAGTCTATATAACTATAAGATTAAGCTATTACTAGAAATATAACTAAAACTTAAGCTAATCTATAACCTTAACCTAACTAAGTAAGAAGCTCTTAGTAAATAGCTAGATAATAACCTTAAGAAAGGTTATATTAGACTATTAGACTTACTAATAGGGTATCTTATTTTATTTATACTAAAGAAGAATAGCAAACTATAACTATATATTAATTATTAGAAACTTAATAATACTATAAAGAAAAACGCTTCCTTACTCTTACTTATCTTAAAATTATAAGATTTATTATATAAAGTAAAATAGTTTACTATACTTAATCTTAAAGAAGCCTATAACCTTATTAGAATTAAAAAAGAAAATAAATAGAAAATAGTATTCTAAACATAGTAAGGCCTATTTAAAACACTAGTAATACCTTTTAAACTTACTAATATACTAGCTACTTTTTAGACTATAATTAACTACGTCTTATAAGAAAAACTAAATATCTTTATTATCTATTACCTTAATAATATTTTTATTTTCTTAAAGAACCTTAAAGAATATAAAGAATATATATATTAGGTACTTAATAAACTTTAGGAAGCTAAACTACTAGTTAAACCTAAAAAAAGTAAGGTTTACTAATAAAAAGTTAACTTTTTAGGATTTACTATTACCTTAGGTAAAATCTAGATATATAATAAAAAGATATAGGTAGTCTAAGACTAGCCTATACTAAAGAACGTTAAGGACGTATAATTATTCTTAGAATTTATTAACTTCTACTAATAATTCCTTAAAAGATATATAGTAAAAACAAGACTACTTTAATAACTATTAAATAATAGGGATTATAATAGTTACTTAATTCTGTTATATATTATATATCTATAGTGAATTACTATAGAAATAGGGAAAACCCCCTATTTCTTAGTTAGGAAATCCTTAGCTAATCCTAGCAATATTATTAGTAGACTTACTACTAGAAGTAGGGCTAATTTACTACCTATTCCCTAACAATTTGCTATAGGGCAACTGTACATTTGCTAGCTAATTTATATATAATTCTGCTATATTTAACATACCCCCTTAGTGCTAGTAACGCAGTTAATTACTATAAAGCCTGCGCTAAATATCCTCTATATATAGCCTATTTATTTAGTAATTATCCTTTAATATCTTATATGTTTTCTTTCTCTATTTAGTAGTAAAGCTTTACTTTATTATTAGCTCTACCTAGTTACACCCATCTAAAAAAATATCTCACGTACGGGTTACTAGATTATTATAGAGAGGAAACCGGTCCTTGGCTATTTAGCGGCGTACCGTCGCAATCGCGTCCTAGACCAATGAAGCCTTCAGGGCCTTTATCGTGATCCCTGTTGGCAGCGCAATCGGTCCTGCTAGCCGCTTACGATCAAGGGCACACTGTACG
>NW_007361511.1:0-3362 GCF_000149035.1 Colletotrichum graminicola M1.001
AAGAGGCGATAGGCCACGTATAGGCGGAATACTGCCAGAAGAGACTAGCAGCAATCGCCTCGAAACGCTGCCGAGATGGCGCGTCCAATGTAATAAAGCTATCTTTTGCCTAGCTATTAGCTGCGGGGCTCCGGACCTATCTTTCGTACTGTGAAAGGGTGACAGCGACGTGCGCGACGCAAATACTTTGGCGTGACAAGGTATCCGCGATTCTGCACAATTCCGTGTTGCCGCCTTTCCTAAATGGAAGATCCCACTTACCGTGTTCGATCATGTTACTATAATAGTCCTAGATTTATTTAGTATAGCTTTATTAGTTCTTTTTACTATACTATTTTACTTTAGTATACAAGGCGTAGAGGGCTCTAGAATAATCTCTCTTTCTTTAATATAGGTAGATAATTCCTTTACATTAAGTTTAGTACTATTATATAAGTTAAGATACTTGGGATAACTTTATCTCTAATTTTTATAGTATTCTAGCTTATTTTATAAGATATTAATTATATCTTCTTTATTCTTGAAGATTTTAATATCTCTAAGACTAGAATAATTATTAGTAAATAAAATAGTATAGTTATTTCTATTAATAGATCTAGGGGTAATTTTAAGAATATCCATTTATACTCTTTTTAAAAGAAGAGTAGCTTTACTATAATTAGTTTTAGGATATTACCTAGTTAACTTAGAGCTAATACAGTTAGGATAATATAAGTCCTCGTTCTTTAGTTTTTCTAAAGCAATTTCCTTAGTTAACTTAGCTATTTTAACTAAGTAAGGATAAAAAAGATAGCCTAGTTTTAATACTATTCTTTTTTTATAGTAGTAAATACTGCTTCCTTTATAAAGGTATAATTTTCTATATTAGAAGATATAGTATCTTTAGTCATTTCTAGAGATAGAGAAGGGCTATTTTCTTTTATATTATATAAAAGATTATTTCTAATAGTATTAGTAATATTTAAATAAAAACCTCTTTTTGCTATATTAATATTAGTGAAAGGTTCTTTATTAGTATTATAAAGATTTTACTTAGTAAGAAACCCCCCTTCTTTATAGTATAAAAGGCCTAGAAATATAGATGTAGAAAGTTCTAGTACATATAAGGTATTTTTCAACCTTATATAGTTAATTTCCTTCTTAAAGAAGATAAGAAGTAAAACAGTTCCTATTCTTTTAGGTCTAATAGGTCCTACTCTTATATTAACTATAAGAATATCCTTCTTAGTTAATAGGTCTAAATAGTAGTCCTTATTGTTTAATATATAGACTATTAAACCTATATTATATAACTATTTATTTCTTTAATTTAAATAGTTAAGATAGGTCTTATAAGTATAATATTTACCTTATTAATTAACCTCTTCTAAAGGCTAGTTAGCTTATTAGTTTATAGTGAAAGTTATCTTTTCTTTATCTTTAAGAGGCTATAGGTTTAAATCTAGGTTGTTAACCTTTTTCTTAGGTCTTTTAAAACCCTTTTACTTATAAGGTTTTGTATTGTTATTAAAAGAATTCTTATATTCTTTAGTAGAATTACCCTTATTAAAAGGGTTATTATTTCTGCTATAGTTATTAGATATTAGCGTATTACTTTTACGCTAGTTTTTGTTTAATATGTTATTAATAAGGGCTTCTAGTAAAGAAGGCTCTCTAGTTCTTAAAGCACTTCTTTATCTTTCTACGTAAATAAGAAAATAACTACTTAAAGTAGTTATAAAGACTATTCTTTAGTATATATCTTCTATTTTAGCACCTATAGTATTTAACTTAGAGATATAACCTTTAAAAAAGCTAACAAACTTATTTAAAGTGTTATAATTCTCTAGTTTAATAGTATAAAATTCTAAGTATAATTATTACCTTAGAATAAGACCTCTACACTTATTTAAAAGACTTAAGTATATTTAAAGTATCCTTAGAATTCTTTAAATTAAAAACTAAAGATTAGGGTTCTTTTTTAAGATTTTACCTTATAATTAATAAGGCTTGTGTTTTTAGTGCTTTAGATATATTCTTATATTTATTCCTATCTTTAAAATAAATACTTAGTTTTAAAAGCTTAAAAAAGAAATAAATAGAAGTAATTTAGGAATTCTGATTCTTTATACCCTAGAGATGTTGTTCTTAAGGTATTAAATAGCCTATAGTGGCCTTAATAATATCTACTATTCTTTTTAGTATTTCTTACTAGAATTACATAGGTATTCTTATAACCTATAGAGGTCTTACTCTTTTTACCTCTTTAATATGAATATATATCTTTATATAAGATATATATAAGATAGTTAGAGGATTTTATAGCTACTATTAAGACTTATATAACCTCTTAGTAAATATTTAATACCTCCTTTAGTAATAAGAAATACTAAGGGCTTACTCTTTTTACCTCAATATTCTTATAAAGAAAAGACAGTATAAAGAATCTACTTTATAAATAAATAAGCTACCAGAAAGTAATATATATATACTTTTATAGTAATAATAATACCCTAGGTATATTACCTAGGCTTATAACCTATTAGTATAATAAGTAAGCTAGTCTTTTAGATAGAGAATAATAGCTTGAGACAATATAAGAAAGTATTTCTCTTATATAAATATATATCTTATAAAAGTAAGAATATAGATTAATAAAGGTAAATAGAATAAATAAATATTAAGTTATTAATATAAAGAGTGTATAATAGTTAGTCTTTTTAATTTTTTACTAACTATTACTTACTCAGAAAAAGAAAGATAGAAGTCTAGAAGTAAGAAGAATTCTTACCCTTATATAGACCTATCTAGCTTACCAGAATATGCTATATTTACGTAAGCTACTTATAAATTAACTTAGTAGACATATAAGATTATAACCCTAACTAGATAACCCTAACTTAAAGTAATAACCTAGATAGTTAGAGAGAGGAGTAGTAAAGCTAATCTTACTTCTCTTAGAATCTTTTAGTATCTTTAGTGAATTATATAACTATACTGTTTACGTAAGTAATATATATATTAATCTACTAAGTAAGTAAGGATGGTCACGAGCTGTAAGTTCACCTTCTCCCCATTAATCTTTATCTTGGGCTTTCGGGCTTGAACTAGTCCGACCCCCTTTCGGATCGGGCCCCCGACATGCGGTTAAATTAACGACTGTGTATAGCCTGAGTGAGGAGGACGATCCAATTGTTCTCTACCCTATTTCACAATGAGTCGACCGAAATGTATACGAACTGCCGCAAGGATAAACGACGATCAGCCAGCGCTTGCCGGTAGGAGTCATTTTGATCGACAGTCCTATAGCTTTCTCACCAAATGCTTTTCTCAATTAGTTTGGGACTAGAAGCACGTACGCAAGATCCCCAATGGTTCAGCAA
>NW_007361512.1:0-3338 GCF_000149035.1 Colletotrichum graminicola M1.001
CTCATCTTCACCACAACAGATACTCAACCATTTATGGGCTGGATTATAACATGCGTGGATGTGCAGTGAACTGCGCGCCGTGGCTAACTACCTTTTCGCGTGCCATTGAAATGGAGTATGAATAAGTCCCTATACTTACACGTTAACTACCCCCCCTATACGACTGAGGGGTAGTAGAAGCCTTGAAGCTGGGTTCCATTGGTGAGGGGGAAAATGATACTTACGTGTTCGCTCTTTGCGAGGAGCTGATATGAAATGTTAGATTATTGACGGTTAAGTACTAATAAGTACTGGGCGCAAGCGAACCATACCTCCGCCAACGTTAGCGTCGCTAGTTATATATTAGTATATAGAAATATACTTACTATATTATATTAAACTATATCTAGATTAAATATAGCTATAATTACTCTTAATAATCTAAATAATAATTCTACTAGTATAATATTATATTCTTTACTTACTAATCTATTTGGATTATAAGTATTACTATTAGTTTTACTAGGTTAGTAATATAGTTAACTATATATATTAATAGGTAGTAATAAGTAATAAAGGTAAATACTAGTTCTTAATTATATATAAAGAGGGAAACTATTATAGAATTATACAGTAAATCTACTGTATAATATCCCTATAGATCTAGTAGATCTATAGTAAATTAGCTATAGTTATCTTACCTATTTTAGTATCAATCTTTACTACTAATATCTAGGTAATAGTTAATATTATAATATTTACTTTTTACTTATTAAAGTATTTGTATTTTTTTTAGCTTATATGTATATATATATATATATATTTACTAGTAATTAAGTATTTAATCACTACTAGCCTTCTTAATATAAACTTTATACCTATTACTAATTACCTTATAACTTAATAAGTAGTTATTTTAAGCCTTATAATAGTTATTTATAAATAAGTAACTTTATAAATTAGTATATATATTAAGTAGCCTAGGTAAATTAATTATTAAAATCTTATATATTACTATACTTATTTATATAGACCTTTATTAAGATATTTAACTATATAATAGTAAACCTAATCTATAGTTATATAATTTACTATTATATAACTTACCTTAGTAGCTTACTTATACTACTATAAATACCTATAGTAGTTACCTCTTTTTTTCTCTTTATTATTATCTTTACTTAGTAACTACTAGTCAATTAATACTATTACTACTATCTTAATTATAATCTCTATAATACTAAAAACTTCTTTACTATATTATTTTTACTTTATATATAATATACTATAAGTCTATAAACTTAAGAATCTCTAGCTATAAGTAGTATAATAGCTTAAACTAAGGACTTATTACTATTACTTTCATCTTAATTACTATAGTAACCTTTTTAGTACTACTATTTTATACTTATATATAAAGTACTAAAGATTTAAATATAATTCTTAGACTTTCTATAGCTTCTTTTACTTATAAATAAAATATTATAATTTTACTATTATACTTAATTACTATAATCTTTATAGCCTTATATATTAATTATTTTTCTAAAGTCAAAAAGAATATACTTAATATTATTAAAGTTATATTATTAAAGATAATAGTCTTATATATATCTTAACTTATAGTTACTAACTAATAAAGCTTACTTAAATCTACTATAGCCTTATTAAGTATAGTTTTATTACTTACTATTATATAGTTAATTAGTTTTTATAGCTAGTAGAATATCTATTAATTAATCTTACTTATTATATATACTTTATATTAGTAAGTAAAGATCTCTAGTATATTACCTTTAATATATAGTAATTACTAATTAGCCTTTATAAAAGAGGTAAATATATAGATTATTATTTTTTCTTTACTTAGGTAGAGAAGTCTATTCTAGAAATAACTAGTGTATTTATAGCTAATTCCCTACTTGTGCCTAGGCGCGCGCGGCCATTTTGTTAAAGTGTGTAATTAGCAGTAATACCCTATATTAATTAATTATTCTATTGTATATGTTTTTACTACTATGTTACACAGCAATTACTGATTGGCCCCTTTTGTAAGGGGCAAATGCACGGATTATTATTTTCCCTTGATTTAGGTAGAGAAATCCATCCAAGAGATGACTAGTGCATTTGTAGCTAATTGCCCCACAAGCGACCGTGTATTTCTAGCCAATTGCCCACTTTAACACACTCTCTTAGATTAAGGCTATTTAGAGCTATTAATCTAGCCTTTAATTAATAATATCTATAGTTATAATCTATTATAATAGTTACTATAACTATAAATTGCCTTTTATTTACTTATTTAGTTACCTAGGTAACTAACTAAAACTAAAGTATATATAATTAAGTAGTATTACCTACTACTTAATAATGTAGTATAAAATAGTAACTTATATTAGAGCTCTTAGGTTTAATCCTAAGTAGAGATAAAAAGACTTAATTATAGTAATATCTATAAAGCTTACTAACCCTTATAATTAGTTAGTTATTAGATTATTTACCTAGAGCTATAATAGTATAAGATATAGTAAAGGTAGGTATTAATTTACTTAGTAAGCTAATCCCTTTATTTTATTAAATATAAATTACTAAGTATAAGGTTTCATTACTTTAAAATTACTATTCTTTTTAAATATATCTACTGATGTAGCTAGTTCCCTAGTAGATAGAGTTTCTACTTTTTTTAATTATGTTATTTAACCTTTTTTAGTTAGCCTTTTAATAAATTTATAGCCCTAATTAAGGTAAATTTAACTATATAATTTATAACTATAGAATCCCCTTTGTTATAAAGGTATTATAGTTTAAACTTTTTAGTATTTATTTATAGTATTTTTAATAATATTGTAGAGGAAAGTGGCCCTACTTATTTAGTAAATACGGCCTTGTGTATTAACTATCTTAGTTATAACTATACTTACTAGATCCTATTCCTCTGTTATACCTAGCCTTTAATAGCATTATTAGTTACCCTTTATTAATTACTCTTCTTTATTATATAATTTAGCTTTATAGCTTTCTTATATCTATTTACTTTAGTTAAATAGTCCTAGTTATTAAATAAATAATTACTACTTTTGCTATAGTAAGGCGTACTCGGGTATCAAGGTGGCTACAGGTTATCTTGGACAGAACCCCATCGGGCGTCCGCAGACGTTATACCCCGGGAGGCAATCGTTTCATTAACTAGGATTCACATCGCGTCGATCTTGTGCTTTGTCATATCACCTGTACGCTTCAGAGGGTCCGAATAATACACGTTCAAACTTGTCGCTCCCGTCTTCTGCAGGGGGTGGTTGGGCAATTCAAATCTGTGCAGTTACCTTTTTCCCTCCGCTGCTCTGAGACGGACGGGCCGA
>NW_007361513.1:0-996 GCF_000149035.1 Colletotrichum graminicola M1.001
AAAGAGATATATACCTAAGGTATATATAATATATTATATATATATTAGGTATTTAGTCTTTACTATCTATTTATCTCCTAACTATAGGCACTTACTACCTTATCCTATAATAAGTGCCCCCCCTTAAAAAAGACCTTATCTTTTTCTACTAAATACTTTAAGAGCTAATTAAAAAAGTAATATTTACTATTTCTTATCTCCCTTATATTATAGCCCTATACCTTAAGGTTATTTATTTATATTCTAACCTTACTATTTACTTATTATTATTATTACCTAAGTTAATAGCCCTAGCCTAGTGCTTTTTTCCTTATAGGCCTATAAGGCTACTAAGTTCCTCTACTAGGTAGGGTTACTTATTATTTCTACTACCTAAGCTTATATTACTAATAATACTCTAGGTAGTAGTATATATTTCCTACTAGAGGCAGAGTGTCTTTATAAGTAAAGTAACCTAATCTTATAACTATTTAAAATCCCTAGCCTTAAACTTATTAAGGGCGTTAAGATTATCTACCTTATAGTTAAGGTTCTTAACTTTATCTTTAATAGTGTTAATTTATTTCTTAACGTTATTAATTTAGGCTGCCTACTAGTAAATCTTTTTAGCCCTAGCCTATAAGCTCTTTCTAATAGCCTTATTAATATTACCTTACGCTACTATAGCTACCTTAGCCTTATTAATAGCTATTACTAAGGTAGTAGTGTTCTTTATATTCTTATAAATTAACTTAGTATACTTATTAACTTTAGTAATAAGGTTAGTAACCTAGTCTTCTAGCTAGTTAATTAGGCGTAATTAGCCCTCTATATAGTAAGTATACTAAATTTCTAGTATAAAGATATAGTCTAGGCGCTAGATAAGTAAAAAAGTACTTATAACCTTAGAATTACTTTACTTAGGTTAGTATAAAAACGTAAAGCTAATTAGTACTATATAACTAAGAAGTTCTTTAGACTATAGTTTACCTTTCCTTATAATTAGTAAAGATAGGG
>NW_007361513.1:3906-6236 GCF_000149035.1 Colletotrichum graminicola M1.001
CCTATTATTAATTACCTAGAGTAAGGTTAGTACTTATAGCTATTACCTTTTTTTATAAAGTAGTTATTATTCTCTCTTAGCCTTATCTAGGGTTATAAATTCTTAGTTACTTTTATATAAGTACTTAATCTAGGCTTTTAACTTCCTAAATATCTTATTACCCTAGTAGCCTAAGACTATACTTCTTATAAAGTTATTATTAATTTACACTATTATAGTAGTAGCTATCCTAAGGTTTAGGGGCTTATTACTTATATACTATACTAATACTATTATATCCCCTCTATTATTATTATTAATATTAGTAAGCTTATTTTTCTATAGGAAATATTCTAATAGGTTAGGTTATATAACTAGTAAGTAGAAGAGTATATTTATTAAATAGTAAGGATTATAATAGTTAATTAATTCTATTATTTGTTATATCTTTATAGTAAATTACTATAGAAATAAGGAAAACCCCCTATTTCTTAGTTAGGAAATCCCTAGCTAATCCTAGTAATATTATTAGTAGACTTACTACTAGAAGTAGGGCTAATTTACCTCCTATTCCCTAATAATTTACTATAAGGTAACTATATATTTACTAGTTAATTTATATATAATTCTACTATATTTAATACACCCCCTTAGCGCTAGTAACGCAGTTAATTACTATAGAGCCTACACTAAATATCCTCTATATATAGCCTATTTATTTATTAATTATCCTTTAATATCCTATACGTTTTCCTCCTCTATCTAGTAGTAAAGCTTTACTTTATTATTAGCTAATTCTTACTATTAATTTACTTTAAGGCGTACGTATTAGTTACTTATATTTAATTAAGCTATAAATATAGTAAATTATAGTGCGCTAAGCGCCTTTATTAATCTATTAGCTATTAATTTAGTAGACTTCTTATATTTAATAGTAATTTAATTTACTACTACTTCTTAGTATAGCTAGTAGTCATAAATATCTATATGCTATAGCCTTATCTATAATCAAATAAGCTCCTTAGTAATAAGCCTAATAGTTTAGGTATTATTATAGCTAATGTAAATAGTTAGTAGCTGTTTAGTAGCTACCTACTTATTAAGTAATAATTTAGTTCCTCTTTATATTAATAGTTAAATACCTAGCGTGGTAATTAATCTACTAGTAAAAAGCGCCTCTTTTATAGTAAATAATAAGGCTAGTAATTTAGCCTTAGTAGTTAACGTTATTACTATATCTTATTTATTTACTTACTAGGAGATAAGCCCTCTAAATAGCTTTAGTGCGTACGCTTATAAGCTATAATAGTCTAGTAAGTTGTTAGTAAATAAGGTGTCTAAAGTAACCTCTAACGTATTATTTTTACTACCTAGCGTTACTTTATATTTAAGGTAAAGGTGCTATATATAGTAGAGATATCTAAGTATATAATTTACTACCTTTTAGTAATCTAGATTTAGATTATAGTTAAAGTAGGTAAGCTAGCTAGCTATAAAAGTAACGTCTAGCTAAGTTATTACTACTATATATAGAATTATCTTTACCTTTTTTTATTATTAATTAACCTCTTATAATAAGGCTATATATTTACTAGGTAATAGCTTAGCCTTTACTATAAGTAATAATTTATTATATTTCTTATTTATTAGTAGTAGTTTAGTTATTTTATTATAGTATACTACTTATAAAAGCTAAAGATAGTAGTTACTTTAGTTATAAATTACCTTAAGGCTAAAGAACTATTATAATAAGCCTCTACTTTTAAGGTAGTATTATTACTAAAGAGCTACTATTTTATTACTTACTTACGCTTTATTTATATAGTAATAGGCTAATATATAGTTATTAATATAAAAAAAGAATATAATATAATCCTTTTTCTAATAATAATTCTTACTAAGCACTTAGTAAAAGCCTTATGTAGTAAGTCTTTCTTTAAGGTGCTTTTACTATAGTAGTAGTAATTATTAGAGCCTATAAAGTGCTTTTAATAACTAGAAGATCTAGCTAGTAATTTAGTAGCCTAGAGGTATCTCTATAAATACTACCTTATTAATAGTAGTATAAATAAATATATTTACTACGTTATATTAGAGTAATTCTAGATTAAAGTAAGTAGCTATTACTATAAGTATTTTAAATAATATACTTACTAATATAGCTATATAGGTATCTTATAGATCTTTTACTTATTAGTTACTATAGATAATAAGTCTTACTTTAAATTTAGTTAATTAACTATATTTATTAAGCTTATAGGTATATACCTAGTAGTAGCTAAGGATTTAATACCTTTTAGCTACTACTTATAGCACTATTCCTTAAGGTTTTAATATTTTATACCTATATA
>NW_007361514.1:0-1329 GCF_000149035.1 Colletotrichum graminicola M1.001
GAGAGTAAAAAATAAGAAATTATAAACCTACTAGGCTATAACACTATCTTACTAGCAGGCCTATCTAGACTATAGTTATTTACTATACTAAGCTAATTTCTAAATTATATAGGCTATAATACCTAAGGCTAATAAAAATAAGATATATACTTACCCTTAAGGTAGATATAATATTTACTACCTTTAGCCTAAGGTTAGGTAAGAAGTATAATCCCCTTAAGTTAGTACCTTAGTAAAAAGGCTAGTACTATATTTATAGCTACTTAATTAGTAAAGTTAAAGTTAATAGTAAAATAATCTTAAGAACACTAAGACTTAGTAAATATAGCCTAGTTATAAAATAACCCTAGCTAGTAAAAGTAGTAAAAAAGCCTACTACTAACTATAGTTATACTATTACTAATAACGCTAAGTATAAATAAACTTATAGTAGCCTTTTTCTATATTATAACTACCTAGATATAAGTAATAGTAGTACTAGTAGCTTATATAGCTATACTAGGCTACCCCCTAACCTAGCTATAGATATTATTTACTATAAGAATCTTCTAGCTTAATATAAACACTAAGAGGTATTTTCTAGACCTTATCTTTTATAACTACCTTATAATATACTACTATAATATAAAGCTTTAGCTTTAAGTAGTTAAAGTAACTTATATAGACCCCTTATCTCTCTAGTATTTCTATTAGATAATTAACTAATACCTTTATAAATAAGTATAAAACTAGTAAGAATTTTTACTTATTAATATAAAGTAAAATATCTTTAAGTAAGAAGGTTAGCTAGTAATCTTAAGGTAATTTAGGTACTACTTTAGGCTAACATTAGTTAAAGTAGAAAAGTAGTTCTATAAAAATTACTTTACTACTAATAAAATTAATAAGTAATATAATATTTATACTTTTACTTAATCTTACTTTAAGTATACTAAGGCGTAAAGTAACTAAACCTAACGCTAATAGCTAATAAGGTTTTATAATAACCTTACGCTATAGCTATAGTAATTTCTTTATAAGCCTAAGGATTATAACTCCTTAGATAAGTATATTACTTTTACTAAGGAAAAGCGCTAGGCCCTCTAGGATACTACCTTACTATTATAAAGCACCTCTATATACGCTAATAATATAAGTGCCTAAAGTATTATTATTATAATATTAACTATTGCCTAGATATTAGCAATATAGATTAACGCTAATTAGTTAGAATAACTACGGCTAATTTGCTGTGGATCTACTAGATCTATAGGGATATTATGCAGTGAATTTGCTGCGTAATCCTATAATAGTTTCCTTCTTTATATATAATTTAGAACTAGTGTTTAC
>NW_007361514.1:3174-5153 GCF_000149035.1 Colletotrichum graminicola M1.001
CTGTATAGGCATACTATAAAACCACTATAGCGCAGTAGTAATAGTAATACTTAAAGGGGAGCTATATAAGTATTACACTACCTTATTACTTAGTTATTTTAATAATTTTAACGTTATAATAGTAAAGCTTAAATAACGCTTTAAAGGTAATAAAGTACACCTTTTACGCCTAGCTAAGCTTTACTATACCTCCTTTAATTTAATTACTAGAGAAAATACTAGTAAAAGTAAGCTTAAAGTACTTAAGGCACTTATTATATAAATTACCTAGTTAGTATAGGTAACTACCTATAATAGTACCTTATATAATAAAAATTATTATAAGTAATTACTTACTTACTGCTATAGTATGCTTAAATACTTTATTACTATCCTTAATCTACTTACTACCTTTAGTAGCCTTTATATATAATTATATAGTAGTATAGTAAATTTACTTCTTTATTATAAGCTATAGTTATAATACTTTACTAATAATAATTATAGTAATAACTAATACTAAGTTAATTATAAGTATAACGGCTAGCGTAACTATAGGGCAGACCCCTAGAGATAGTAAGGCTATTTATAAGGCCCTCTATAGTTAGCTAGTAGTAAAGCACTACCTAATAGTAATTTATCTAAGAAGTACTTTATCTATAGTAAATTAGGCTATTAGTTAACTAAGTATACTAAGGAGGAATAATAAGCCTCCTTTATGTAGTATAAAAGCACCTACTTTATATAGGCTTTATAGGCTACCTTTAGTTACTTTCTTATTAACTATAAGGGTAATAAGCTAATTTATCTTAAAGAAGTAAGTAAAGATAGTAAAACTTACTTATTAGATAGTAAAAACTATAAATCTACTATGTTTTTTACTATAACTATATACTTTAGTAAGTAGTTAATTAATAGCCTATTAACTTATAAGAAGGTATATAACTAAGTAACATTTTATACTATTACTTATAAAAATCTATATAAAAAAGAATTACCTAACGTAACTATAAAAAGTAGTAATATCTTTATATTTAATAACTACTACTTTATGTCTACTTTTTAAGGTATTATACCTAATACAGGCGTAGCTAAGATATTTATAGCTAGCTAGTAGTAGTACTTTACCCTTAAAAAACACCTTAGTAAGGAGATCTTACTAGATACTACTTACGCTAGTAAAGTAATAATTTACTTTAGTTATAGGGATTACTATAAATCCCTTAAGGTAATCTATATACCTATACTAATTAGTAAGCTTATTTTCTATATAATAATAAGTAATATGCTATTTCTTTTTTACTTATAGGATATAGATTACTATAGCGTAAAATTTAATAACCTTACTAACTAGCTTATTAAGGACAAGATTATTATACTTATTACTTAAAAATAAGGCTACGTATAGATACTTTTAGAGCTACCTAAGAGCACTATTATAGAGTAACACTTAACTAATAGTAAATTACACTAGATTTACTATAGATTTAGCTACTTATTAGTAAATTAACTTTATAAGTTACTTAAATAAGTAAGTAAATCTACTTCCCTTACTATACTTAAAGAAATCAATAAGTACTACTATTACTACTAACTTAACGTAAAGGCGCCTAGCTACTTTAAATTTATACTATATAATAACTATAACTTTAACTATAAAATTATTATTAATATAATATATATAAATAGTAATTAGCCTATACTTTATATAGTTAACTTAGCTACTATATTTAATATAGTAAGATTCTTATGTTTAGTTACTATAGAGTATATATAGGAGGCCTTATAAATATACTAGATTAATATATATCTTAGGCTACCTAATTAGATTACTACTAACGCTAGCCTAAATTTTTATATAGCTAAATTTAAACACACTGCCTACGCGTTATTTATTAAGGTTAATAAAGTGCCTATTAAGGCCTATTAATCTATTAGTAAGGTTAAGTAATACTATACTACCTTTTACTATATATATAAGATTATTTATATAAATAGTA
>NW_007361515.1:0-3280 GCF_000149035.1 Colletotrichum graminicola M1.001
GAAAAGTAAATATAAAGGTTTAAGAAATAGAAAAGTAGTAGATATATATGCCTAACTATAATCTATAACTTACTATATAAGTAGATTATAGATATTATCTTTCTAGAGATTATATTATTTAATTTAAATCTTTTTAAAATATCTTTTTACGTTAAATCTAAGAATTACTAGACCTAAATAATTATATAAGTATTATTATTATTAGGTGTTATTATAAGTAGTAGTAGCTCTTTACTTACTTTTTCTCTTCTTTTAATAGGTAGCTTATTACTTTATCTTTTCTTAATAGTGCCTTAAGGTAAATACTATTCTTTAACATAAAGATTCTCTATAAGAGTATAGTACTCACCTTGTTATATAGTTAAAATAAATATAATATAAAATATATAATATAATATATTAATAACTTTAATAAGTAGTAAGATAACCTTATAAGTATTTTAAAAAAGACGTAATACCTATTTACTTTCTATAAGACTTAAAGAAGAGAAACCTAACAGACCTTAATAAGCCTTTATTCCCTAGTAGAAAGAAAGACAGATTTAGAAACACACTAAGTAGACTATACTTTCTTTAGCTATATATAACCTTTATACTTTTAAAATTAATAATAATAAGTTCTTACTACTAAATAAATAGACTTATTAAGAGACACTATTATTTATAAACTTAAGATATACTAATATAAATAATAATATTAGTTTTACTAAGCTAATAAGTAAAGTAAGAGTACTACTTAGATTACATATGAATAAATCTAATAAGAAAAATACTAAATAGATAAAATATAAATATTAAGAATAGTTTTAAGAAAAGTAAAATTAAGTATATATAGTAGTTACTACTTAAAACTATTACATAGTTATAATATACTAAGTAATAGAAGTAATAACTTATATTACTAGTCTATATAGGAAATATATTTATTTTTATATTTAGAAGAATATTAATACCTTTATTTTTTAAAATAGTCTATAAATAACTACACCTTTTTAGTATCTTTTATATTTTCTAATTCTTAGGCCTATTTTATTATATCTAATCTTTTCCACCTAAAAGGGAGCTAGGGAGGGTCTTCCTCTTCTAAAAGTAAAGGCCTAAAGTTAGACCTCTTTAGAAGTAGTAGCTTTAGTAATATATAAGCTTATACTATTATAAAGAAAGATAATAGTATTAAGTAAACTATATAAATAATATAAGTTAATAACTTAAGTACTATATAAGACTAGTATTCTTAAAATGTAACTTTAGGTAACCTTATAACTATTATCTATATAATTTCTTTTTAACTACTAAATATCCTAATAACTTCTTTTTTACTAAAGGCTCTTAAGTTTATAAAGAATAATATTTTAGACTTCTTTAAAAAGTATAATAACTTTACTATACTAGTATATAAGAAACTAATTATTAAGATTAAAGAAGTATATATATATAGTATCTTAGGCTATTTACTTATAGTAAAATTTATTATGTCTAAATAGCTTACTTAAAAGTTAATAAGACAATAGTTAATAAAGCTCTTTAGATTAGTAGACCTGAAGATATATTAAAACGTAAATAAAAGGCCTTAAAACCTTACTACTAGACTTTATATTAATAATAGTAGTCTTGATAAAATAATATCTCTCTTAGTAATTATTTAGACTTTATAGTATAAAGTAAAGGCTTATAAAGACACCAAGCTAGCTAATAGTAAGACTTATATATATTGTTTTTTACTAATTCTTATAGAGGGTTTTAAGGGCTATCACTAAAAGCTTATATTATAAAGTTATAAACGTCCTTTCTAAGTAGTAAGAAGATAAAGAAAATACACTAGTAATCTAGTGAAGAGGCTAATTAGCTTTATAGTAGGTATTAAGAGAAACTATAGTTTAGACTGCTACTATTATGTTTATATTAGTAAGTAAGACTATCTTAACTTAAGTAAAAGAAAATAAAGTAGCCTAGATTCTTACTTAATTAGTTATTATAGTAGTAGACGTACTTATATAACGCCTATAGAATATATTGATTAATAAGGCTAGTGTATAGGCTAAGATTTAAGAGGCTATTTAGTAAAGTATTTAAGCTAATAGATAGATAACTCTTAATATTAGAAATCTTAATCCTTTAATAGCTAAATAGTAGTCCTAGTTAAAACATTAGACTTATAATAATAGTTATAATTAGAATATAAGGTTTAAGGAAATCTAGCTATAAAGGAGGCTATAGACGTAGTTATAGTAGTAGTTAAGTTATTTAAGATACTTATTATAAGTAGTAATAAAGAATAAGGTAGTATATAGTTTTAATTAATTTTATATAATATAGTTAAATTAACTTATTTAATAAAAGTATAGAAACAAGTAGCTCTCTACTATAATTATCTACTTACTATATAAGTATATTATAAGTAACTTATGTTCTAGATTATTACTATTATAAAGGTAATATATAAAGAGGTTTAGTATAATATTTATTATATATAAAGAAGAGAAGTAACTATTTTAGAGAGATAGTTAAGTAGACCCTTAACTACTATAAATCTATTAGTAGATTTACTAGTAACTATAGTACTAGGTTAAAAGTCTAGCAACACTAATAAGGATCACATAATACTAGCCCTATATTTTCTAAGGCTAAGTAAAACTATAGTTATCTTACTAATACTATACATATAAATAGATACATAAAGATACTAGCCTTAGGTAAAGAGAGGGAAAAGTATAAAGTAATAGGGGTAAGTAAAATACCCCTATAATATTACCCCCTATAACTAATATTATAATAGAGGGGGAATATTTACTAAAAGTAAAGTTCTACAGTAGGGGGGTAGACGTTAGTTACCTCACTAGGGTATTTAACTTTAGCCTAGTACTATTATAGGCTAGAAAAGAGGATTCCTACCTAATTAATTAGCTAAATACAGTGTAACCCTGTTACAGCTAGTTTCTAGACAGTAGGGTTTCTACTAATAGTAAGCAGAGGTTAGTACCTAGTTAATAGTATTCCTCTTGTTAAATAGTAAGGATTATAATAGTTACTTAATTAATTCTATTATATGTTATATATCTATAGTAAATTACTATAGAAATAGGGAAAAACCCCTATTTCTTAGTTAGGAAATCCCTAGCTAATCCTAGTAATATTATTAGTAAAGTTACTATTAGAAGTAGGGCTAATTTACTGCCTATTCCCTAACAATTTGCTATAAGGTAACTGTATATTTACTAGCTAATTTATATATAATACTACTATATTTAACACACCCCCTTAGCGCTAGTAGCGTAATTAA
>NW_007361516.1:0-3278 GCF_000149035.1 Colletotrichum graminicola M1.001
TATAATATTTATTTTACTATAAAATAGAAATTACTATAGTATAACATTTAATAACTTTACTAACTAGCTTATTAAGGATAAGATTATTATACTTATTACTTAAAAATAAGGCTATATATAAATACTTTTAGATTTACCTAAAAGTACTATTATAAAGTAACACTTAACTAATAGTAAACTACACTAGATTTACTATAGATTTAGCTACTTATTAGAAAATTACTTTTCTAAGCTACTTAAATATATAAGTAAATTAACCTCTCTTACTATACTTAAAGAGATTAATAAGTACTACTATTACTACTAACTTAGTATAAAAGCGCCTAGTTACTTTAAATTTGTACTATATAATAACTATAAACTTAACTATAAGATTATTATTAATATAATATACTTAAATAGTAATAAGCCTATACTTTATATAGTTAACTTAGCTACTACGTTTAATATAGTAAGATTTCTATATTTAATTAGGATTTCATAAGGAGGCGTTACGTTTTAATATAGGGGCGTTATTCTTATAGGGGCGTTACCTCCTGTCTTCTTAATTAGCTTAAAAAATCATTATTAGTATAACTAAATTCTACTAGACCTATAGAAAGTAGCTTATCCTCTTTACTTATCCTAAATAGTAGGATAATCTAATCTTTATTCTATTTATACTTAATTTTATTTACTATAGTATTACTAGTAAATACTAGAGGTCTTTTATAGTACTAAACTTAGCTTATTCTATAGCGCCTGACGTAACTTACCTATCCTTTTAGTATAGGTTAGATCTTCTAAAAGTAATTATAACCTAAAACTATTATCTAGTAACCCTTTATTATTTAGTAACCTTTTATTATTTTCTATATTTATAAGTAGCTATCTTAGTGTTAGCTAATTCTATAAAGCTAGAGACCCTTAGGGGTATAACCTTATTACTAAGCCTCTAGTTAACGCTTTATATAATATATAACCTTTTTTATACTATAAACCTTTTTACCTTAGTATAAAGCTAATAATCTACCTTAAAAGCTATTTCTCTAAGGGAATAAAAGAGATCTAGTAGACTACTTTTCCATATCTTTTTTCAAAGCCTAGCCTCCTCCCCCCTAATAAATAGTCCTAGCTACCTCCTTATCTTACTATATAGTAGTTTAATAGTACTTTTAACCTTATTAAATAGGTCTTTAAAACTACTTAGTAGGCTCTTAGGACTTATTAAAAGCTAATAAAAGCCCTCCTTTAATAACAGGACTTTATTTTTAATAGCTTAAATAATAAGGTCTTAAAGCTAACTTATTATGTTAATTACCTTAATAATAATTCTTTTTTTAAAGTAAAGTATTGTTCTAAACTATAGACTCTAACTATATATAAAGTAACTAATGCTTTTTCTTTTTTATACTTAATATCTTAAACCTATTAATACTTAGTAATTTACGATAAACCTTTAATACCTTCTTTAATTAAGTTAATACTTTTATAAAGGCTAATAGATTTAGTATTATTAAGAGGAACTAATATAAAGCTTAAGGCTAAATTATTTAATATACTATTTAATATAACTAATTTAGGAGCCTTAGGCCTCTAAGGGGTAATAAAACTTAATAGTATATATCTTAGAAATATAGTTACTAATAGTAGCTTATTATAGAGACCTAAGAGGAAGGTAAGTAGCTATTATATTATTATCCAGAGACTTAGTATAGTTAGTATAATTATAGCCTTAGCCTTAAGGCTTTTATATATACTTCTTATTATAAGCTAACTTAGCTTGTAATTAAAGTAGTTAAGATAATAAGGTAATAAGTTAGTATCTAGGTATATAATATATATACTATTATTTAAAAATAGTTTCTAGCTTCCTTATTTACTTAAGGAATTAATATATAAGCACTATAAATTAATATATAGGCGCTACCTTTATATAAGCACTACTATATATGCCTCTAATTAGTTTAAAACTTTATTGTTAGTATAACCTAATTCTACTAGACCTACTAGAGGTAACTTATTCTTTTTACTATCTAATTAATTTAATTTTTATATTATCTATACTATATACTTATTATAGCTTTAAATTATATACTAAGGCAGCTAACCTAAGCTACTTACCTTACTAATATAGATTATATCCTTAGAGAGTAGCCTTTATCTAATTATAAGTAATATTTATTATCTAGTAACCTCTTATTATCTCTCTTATTAGAATATAGCTATCTTAGTATTAGCTAATCCTATAAGGTTAGTAATCCTTAAGGGTAATATAACTATATTACTAAGCTTCTAGCTAACACCTTATAGTATATATAACCTCTTTTATACTATAAACTATATTACTTTAGTTTAAAGCCTATACTTTACCTTATATACTATTTCTTTTATAAAATAATAAAAACCTAGTAGACTATATTTTTATACCTCTCTCTAAAGCCTAGTGTCTCTTCTTTAAATAGATAGTCTTAATAACCTTTTTATCTTACTATATAATAGTAAAATAGTACTTTTTAACTTATTTTTTGAGTTATTAAGACTAACTAATAGCTAACTACTATACCTTTTTAATAATAAGACTTTGTTTATTAATAGTAAGTAAAATAAGGTCCTTAAGCTAATTTATTACTATATTTACTTTAATAAAAATCATCTTCTTAAGTTAAAGCGTCTTTTTAAACTATAGCCTTATACTATACCTAAAGTGACTAATTATCTTTTCTTTTTATAAGTAAGATCTTAAACCTACTAATCCTTAGTAACTTAAAAAAAATAGTTAACGTCTTTTTTAATTAAGTAAATACTTTTATAAAAGCTAATAGGTTTAGTATTATAAAGTAAAATAGATATAAAGCCTAAGGCAAATTTAAGTAATACACCTTTTAGTATAATTAGTTTAAAGAGCTTAGGCTTAGTAAGGGTGCTAGTATTTAATAATATAAGTCCTAAAAGAATAGCTATTAATAGTAAATAATTATAAAAGCTTTTAAAGACGAGAAATAGCTATTTTATTATTATTAAGACCTTTAGTATAGTTAGTATAAATATAGCTTTTCTTCCGTGGACGTAGTGTCTTCGGGCCGATCCGAGTGGCAGGTCGCCAAGTTTGCGTGATGCAACTAACCATATCGAGTAAGTAAAGATGTCTACATCAATCTTAACCGACTTCTTCCTATTCGTTGGATGTACGAGACAATTTAGTCTGGGCTAAGTGTGAGGGCGACAACTACTGAAGGGAAGCAAATTGTGACTGCAGGCCGGAAGCGCTTCCACGAACGATGCGATGTCAATGCTCG
>NW_007361517.1:0-1115 GCF_000149035.1 Colletotrichum graminicola M1.001
TAAAAAAAAAAACTAAAATCAAATACACTGCTTACTTGTTAGGCGGAATAAAGGTACCCAAGTAAAGAAAAAAAGGTATCTCGAAAAGGAAAAAAGGTACCCTGGAAAAGAAAAAGATAACTTGGAAGAGGAATATGGCGGTGCACGCGGGTGCACGCGGGCGTAGGCGATTGACCGGCGACGGCGACGGCGAGGTCGGGTGGTTGCGATCAACCGGCGACGGCGACGGCGAGGTCGGGTGGTTGCGATCAACCGGCGACGGCGACGGCGAGGTCGGGTGGTTGCGATCAACCGGCGACGGCGACGGCGAGGTCGCGCGACGGGCATGCCGCGGGGCTGCGTGCAGGATCGGATAAGGTTTTGGTGGCCGTGAGTCGATTTTTTTGTTTTCCCATACAAATCTTTTTTTCGGGAAATGTTTAAAACGGGCCAAAACCCAGTGGAGCGGGGGTGGGGGCCTAAAAAGATGTTCGGTGGGGCCTTATGAAGAAGGAGAAGCGAGTGCCGGCCCTAACGGGGCGGCACAAGCGGCAAGCTACTCCGCCCCCTCAGCGGGTGCGCGCCCGTAGAAAATACGGGCGGCAACTGGTCCCCATATCTTGGAAGACTACTACCGTGGTGTCTTCCCTGAACCAGCCCTTGAAGGGCAGTGTCCCTCGGTTCGCGGGGAGTTCATAGTAGAAGTCGCCCTCCCCCCTGCGGGGGGCCGCCCAGGCGGACCGCCAATCTGGGATTGCCCGGAGGGATTAGGGGTCTTCGGGCCCCCAGTCTCGAAGGATGGGTTCTGTGGATGGATGGCCGCTGGCTACACTTACACGGAGCAACGGGAGAAAAACCCCCGCGATGGACGCTGAATAGCTGAAGCCGCGGGGCCAGTTTCTCCTCTTGGGGCCCCCAAGCCACGCAACCCCCCAACGGGGCACAGCGCGGCGACCGGTGCGCTCTGGGGAATTTAGAGGGGGAAGGTGGAAGCCTCCCGGGGCGTCGTCGGCCCAGCCGAACGGCCGTCCCGGAGGGCGCGAGCGCTGTTCACGCAGCGCGAGCGACACCGGTAACTAAACTTCTTCGGCGCTGCTCGCAGCGCTGATGGCCAACCCCGGCGTTACGATAGTTAC
>NW_007361518.1:0-1589 GCF_000149035.1 Colletotrichum graminicola M1.001
TTAATAAGTAGTATATAAGTTACTAGACTATTTATAACTATATCTATATAATAATAATCTAACTAAAGTACGTCTAGAAAACCTAAAACCTAGCTAAAAAGGAGTATATAAGTAAGTTACCTTTACTACTAAATAATTAGAAGAAGTTTAAATTACTTCTTTTAGTAAGGTATATATTATTTATAAACGTAATAGTATTAGAAGTAAGAATATCTCTAAGTATTCTTATACTTCTTTATCTTATATTTCCTCTATTATAGAGGTTATATATATATAAGATATATATATTTATAATCTACTTACTTAGTAGATTAATATATATATTAATTACGCAAGCATGTCTAATTACGTAATCAACCAAAGATTAGAGAAGGTACTAGAATGTCTAAGATCTCTCTAGATCCTACCTTCTACCTCTGTTATTCCTATAAGGTTATTGTTTTAAGTTAGGGTTATTTACTTAAGGTTATTATGTTACGCAACTAAGGGTTGATTTATAAGCAGCTTACGCAAGTATGGAATATTCTAGTAAGCTGTATAGGTCTATATAAGGGCTAGAATTCTTCCTGTTTCTAGTTTTCTTTCCTTCTCTCTCTAAGCAAGCAAATAGTTAATAATCTAACTACTATACTCTCTTTTAACTATATATCCTTATATCCTCTATTTATCTACTCTAGGTATAAGCATTTATATCTCCCTTTTATCCTATATTCTTGCTTCTATAGGATATATCTTTATATAAGAGATATACTCTCTTATATTCTCCTAAGCTAGAATTCTCTATCTAAGAGACTAGCTTACCTGTTATGCTAACAAATAGTTACTAAGATTTATAAGCTAGAAAAGATAGGAGCCTAAAAGGTAGTAAACTAAGATAAAGTTACTATAAAACTAATCCTCTTAAAGTAGGTATAAATATATAAGTTAGACTAAGAAGGCTTTCTTAAATAATATAAAGTATATATATATATAAGAGAGGATATATAAAAAAAACACCCTCTTAAATAGATATACGCTACTACGCTTATAGTATAAACTTTTTATATAATAATAGCTATTATAGCTAAATTTAACCTTAAAATCTATTAATTTAATATTATTAATATATTCTTTAACGTAAAAAGGGGGCTAGAGAAGCCTCTAATTATATACTATCTTCTTAATAGGGTTAAGATACCTAAGAAAGTAGTTTAGCTAAAGTGCGCTCTTTATAGCTTATAAAACGCGCCCCTCCTTTAGTATAAGGAGTTCTTAAATACCTTACGTTATCTTAAGATAGCTCTAGTAGCTAAAGACCTCTGCTTATTCTAGACGCTAGGGAAGAAGGTCCTAGTTATTTTCTATATAAATAATATACTTATATTATTTTATAAATTAAATAAGGCTAAGGCCTAGGTAATTATTAATAGTATTAAAGTAACCTATAAGGTAAAAGGCTAAGGCCTAGCTAAGTAGTATTTAAAGAATATAAATCCTATATAACTACCTAAGGTAGGAGGATCTATTTAGCCTATATTAATATATTGAAGTAGGTAGCTAAGAATTTAACCTAGTTAATATATAATTACTACTATCTTACTTCTAACTAT
>NW_007361518.1:3608-5231 GCF_000149035.1 Colletotrichum graminicola M1.001
TTTTTTTAAGGATAGCCTTTTTAGGCTAAAGTAGTCCTATAGTTTTTTCTAGAGGATAATATTATAAATATTTTAGAAAAGTATTAAGGATTAATATAAGCTTATATAAGTGCTAGACTAATTAAGAAGGTATTCCTAGTAGCCTACTATATAAAGGGAGATTATTTAAACTTTAGTAAAAGATATAATTAAGGGCCTTCCTTTAGCTTTAGGCTAGGGCTTATCTCTTAAAGGAGTATAGAAGACAGGGCGCTAATTAATTCCTTAATAAGGAAGAATAAATTAAGAAAGGTTATAAAGGGATTACTAATCTCTAGCTTAAACCTATACTAAGCTAAGGCACTTTTTACTAGCGTTAATAATATAATTACTAAGGTAAAGTAATAAGGCCTCTATATAATTTCTAATAAAAGCCTAATTAAGGCTATATATAAGTAATTAAATACTAAGCCTATAGAAAAGGTAGTAAATAAGATAAGGATTAGCCTTTTAGCCTTTATTTAATTAATAAAGTATATAACGTTTAAGAGTAGACTTCTTAATATAATTACTTATAAGAAGGAGTATAGGCCCCTATTTACTAATAGTAAGGCTAATAGTACCTCTATAATTTAACTAGCTTAGTAATAGTCTTAAAGAAACTCTACTTATTAGTACTAAGATTACTAGTAACTAAGATAATTAACTATTAATATCTAGGTTAACTAACTAGTCTTAAGTAATACTAATTAAGACCTTACTAATAGTATAAGTAAACTTAAGATATATTAAAATTCTATCTAGCTAAGGGGGTCTACTTAAGTGTTTAAAGTTAGTATAGTATAACTAGATTAGGTAAAAGTATTAGGACTAAAAGATAAATATTAGTACTACTAGTCTAATAAGTATTAATTTATTTAAGATTATTAGTAATATACCTTTAATAAGGATATATATCTTATAATCTTAGTCTAAGGAGCCTAGTATTATAGGAAGTAAGATAAGTAAAGTCTAATAAATAATATACTATTCTTAGTAATTAAAGACAGCTAATAAAGTAGAGTTACTAATTAAGTTACCTTACTTTCTTATATTATAAATATATCTACTAATAAAAAATATAAGTTCTTAGTAAAGCGTATCCTAGATTAATAAGTTAGATACCTTTAGTAAAGCACCTTAGATTTACTATTTATAGCACTAATAAGTAATATTAGGTGTCTATATATAGTATAACCTAAGGATAAGAAGTAAGAATACGCTAATATCTTTATAGTGTAATAAGGCAGGCCTCCTAAGAACTATACTAGCTAGGATAAACGTACTTAGGATAGATTATAAGAGGTATATAGTATAAAAAAGTTAGTTAGGCCTTAGCTAATTAAAAAAAAACTATTTTATTTACCTTAAAAAATAAAAAGATTATAAAGGTTAATAATAATAGTAACTATAATTATAATCTAGATTAAGTGTCCTTACTAGCTAAGATAAATATAACTATTTTACTATAACTAAAGCCTATAAAACCTATAACTACCCTTAAAGACTATAAACTATATATAAGTAAGGAGAAGCCTAATAAATTAAAAGAAGTCTATAGCCTCTAAGTAAACTTAAGGCCTTAATCTATATTAGGAGGTAAGG
>NW_007361519.1:0-3200 GCF_000149035.1 Colletotrichum graminicola M1.001
CACATCCAGGTTCGCCTGGACATCTCATGCTACCAAGCCATAAAGCCCTACCACGTGGGCTGCATCACTCCGCCTTTAAGAGTATCTCTGGGATGTCTAAACGGTCCGGGAGAATTCGACATTAGGTTCTTCCGTATCGCTGATGTGACGCGCAGAGGTTCTCGCAGACAGATGTCCCCGAGACTTCCCCCGAGCCGTCAATATCAAGCGCCACTTAACCCGACACGGAAGATTTCTATAGAGGGCGGCTATCAACCTTCTGGGCCTACTATTGGCTAACTAAAAACCTAGGGACTGATTTATTGCAGCATAATAATCCTCACAAGTTTATAATATTAAAATATAATAATAAATATAATAATAAATATAATATATATTTATATTATTAGTTGTTAAGGTATAGTAAAAAGCTTTTTACTTCACTATTACTAATAACTTTCAATACTATAGCTTTATTAACATTATTATAACTTTATTATATTAATAATAAGAAAAATAAAAAAAATAAAAAACTATCTAACTAAGTAAACTAGTTAATATTATTTTACTATATATTACATTACTATTATATTCTAACTTTATAAAGTAAATATAATTCTACTATATATATTTATTCAATATTTAAATATAACTTTTTAAAGATAACTATAAGTCTTTTATAAATATTAAAATAAAGTATTAATTAGTGTTTATTAGGTTCTTTATTTACTTTATAAATAATAATAAGATTAAATAAAAAGTAATATAAATATATTTATAAACTTATAAGATATTTACTTTACTTCTTATATACTACTTTATAATACTATTAAAATATATTATAATTATATAATAGTATTATAAAAGTATTAAGATAAAGGTTATATAAAAACTATAGTAAAGCCTTAGTAATATTGTTGGTATCACCAGGTGGATGATACGGTTAACCGTACGTATCGGTGGAAGTGACGAATAATAGGGGTTAACTGTTAATTCCTATTATGCGCAAAGAGGGGAAGAGTAACTATCGTGGCCAGCCAGATAGACAGCCATTAAATACCGCAACCCATAGTGGGTGGGCCCGGCCACATGGTTGATCCGGCCAGCCCGGCCAGATGGTTAATCCGGCCAGCCCGGCCAGGCTGGCCAGTTGCTGCGATTAATATCTACACTGGATATATTGCAATAAATATATTAGTAACTACTTACCTATTTAGTCTAGGCTAGAAGGGAAAATCACTAGACTTTCCAGCTAAAAGTCTAGTTAATAAAATAAGACTACCTTTTATACCCTTCCTAGTTAAGGCCTTTAGCTATATACCTTTATAATTTTTTTAGCTTTATAAACTAGAAAGACTAGTATAAGATAAAGTATTAGGCTATAATTTTAAGAATAATTAATTAGTAATCTTAAAGAAAAATGAAAGCTTAAATAAACTATAAGTATTTATAAAAGAAAACTATAATTATATTAGTAAATAATATAGCTACCTAATAAAAGATACTATATTCTTATAGTAATAAGTTAAATAATTTAGTATAAAATAAGTAAAGAATTACTAAGTAAAAAATTACTAAGTATAAAGTAGCTTAAAGTATAAACCTTTATTATTAAAGATAATTAAGAGGCTATAGCTAAAGGTAAATATATAGTAAGAAGTAAGTATTATTTCTTAATAAGGCTTACTATATATCCTTAAGAATTAATCTAAAAGAACTAAGTATAGTAAATATTATATAGCTATTTTAGCTATAATAAATTAAGATATAATAGTAAAATATTAAAATATATAAATAAAACTAAAAGCTTATTTATACCTTTATTAAAAGATTAGTAATAAGAGACTAGATAAAGAAATATAAAAAACTACTTAATTATAATTACTATATTTTATATAAGAATTATGTTATAATAAAAAGAAATTATTAAATAAAAGCTATTAGAGAAGTAAATAACTTAAGACTAAAAGCTTTAGTAAGCTATTATATTATATAAGTATTATTAAAAGTAACTTTAATAATTTAAATAGAATAATAAACTATAAAATAAGTTTAAGCAAATATATTAAAATAACTTTTTAATCTTTATTTACTAAGCTTATATTATTATAGAGGTATAAGAAAAAAAGTACTATTATACTTTATTTAAAAAAGAATAAAAGACTTTTTAATAACCTTTTTTACTAAGTAAAATATAATTTATCCTATACTAAGTAATCAAGTTAATAATAGCTATTACTAGCTATATAAGTTCTTTTTTAGGTTACTTTTATAGTTATAAAAAGAAATAATTTAATAAAAGATTTAAATAAAAATAATAAGAATAGTAGCTTAAAAGGTAAAAAGATACTAAGACCTAAATTATAAATTATATTATAAAGTATTCTAAGATAATTTATAAGCATATTTAAGAAATAAAGTAAAGCATAAAGTAAAATAGCCTTCTTTTTAAGGGTCTAGTTCTTAACTTAATATAAGGGGCCTATTAACCTTAGGCTAAAGCCTTAGGTTTATACCTTAAGGAGGATCTAGAGGCTAAAGTAAAAAAAGTAACTAATTAGTAATTACTTTATAAAATATAAAGGTATAATTATTAGTTATATATTATAACTATAAGATGCTAGGCTATTACTTATATAAATTTAAAAAACTAAAAAATAGTAGTACTATACTATTAGTTTAGTAACTTAATTTTAAAAAGGCTTTTATTAATATAATTATAATAAAGAATAAACTTACTAAGTTAAATAATTCAAAAAAAGATTAAAGGTAAGTAGTATTATAAATTATATTATACTTATAATATTTATACTAATTTAAGAAATACTAAGAAATTAAGTAATTGTTTTATAAAAATATATTAAGTATATAATAAATATTAATATAAATATATACTTATAACTTTATTTAATTAGTATATAGCTAGTTAGGCTACTAGACTTATAATAAGTAGATATATAATACCTAACCTTCTTTAAGGTTGGTCCCGGTTGGTTCTTCACACCCCCACATAGCTTTACCAATGTGAGGCGTCTAGCCGGCCGTTCGGCTTCTGAGCAATCGGGGGATTTCCATATATCCGATGTTAATCTATCGCTGAGCCTGAACATTGCTCTGAAGTCCTAGCGCTGACATTATACGTTATATCATATACGCATTCGCCTCCGGATTTGGTCGGTGGTCGATTAGGGAATACAGTCCGAAATCGCAATTCGAACAGA
>NW_007361520.1:0-3200 GCF_000149035.1 Colletotrichum graminicola M1.001
TGCCCATTATTCTCAAATCCGGGCACGCCGTAAACCCCCCAAGTCGTCCAGATACTCTATCTTCACTCGAGGAACCGAGAAAATACGCAGACGAGGCCTTCCCCCGGTGATGATGAAAGATGCCGATTCGGTTTAACTTTTTGAGAATAGTTCCATCTTGCCCACGAGCAGATAACACAATAAACAAGATACAGGCAGACGGCCGGTGTTGGTGTATTGTGTAGCGACCAGTGTCACAGATATTTGTGCGCTCCCGACTCCCATACTGCCGCGCACTTTACATGCCACGTGAATTCATTGACTGTTTGGGTAGGGATTCGGAGTTCATATCCAATTTTGGCCGATAATTCCGCTCAACACACGAGCACAGTGTCGGGGCCTGTCCATCTTTATATAACTTATACTATAGTTCTTTTATGTTAAGAAGTTATTTATTTATTCTCGATTCCTTATTTATGTAAATACTATTATTACCTACTATCTCTCTATTAGGTAAGGTAATATAGCCTATAACCTGCTAGGTTATAACACTTATATATATAGTAAAAGATAGCGTAGTATTACTTAATCTTACTAACAGATTAATGGGCGTTAATTAGCACTTTATTAACCTTAATAAAAGATATATAGGTAGTGTATTTAGATTTAGCTATATAAATACTTAGGCTAGTATTAGTAGTAATCTAATTAGGTAGGCTAAGATATATATTAATCTAGTATACTTATAATACCTTCTATATATACTTTATAGTAACTAAATGCAAGAATGTTATTTTATTAAATATATTTACTAAGTTAACTATATAAAGCATAGGCTTATTACTATCTAAGTATATTATATTAATAAAAATATTATAATTAAATTTATAGTTATTATAGAGTATAAATCTAAAGTAGCTTGATGCCTTTATTTTAAGTTAGTAGTAATAGTAATATTTATTAATCTCTTTAGGTATAGTAAAGAAGCTTAGTTTACTTACTTACTTAAGTAGCTTATAAAGGTAATTTACTAATAAATAGCTATATTAGTACTAAATCTAGTATAATTTACTACTTATTAAGTACTACTTTATAATAATACTCTTAAGTAGATCTAAAAGTATTTATATGTAGGCTTATTTTTAGGTAATAAGTATAATAATCTTATTCTTAATAAGCTAGTTAGTAAGGTTATTAAACTTTATATTATAGTATTCTATATCTTCTAAGTAAGAATGAAATAAATTATTACTTATTATTATATATAAAGCTAGCTTATCTATTAGTATAAGTAGTTATATAGATTATACTAAAGAATTTATAGTAATCTCTACTAATAAAGTAAATTATTACTTTACTAGTATAGGTAGTATCTAGTAAGATCTCCTTACTAAGATGTTTTTTAAAAGTAACGTATCATTATTAGCTACCTATAAGTACTTTAGCTATACTAGTACTAGGTATAATACCTTATAAGGTTAATAGTAAATAGTAGTTATTTAATATAAAGATATAACTACTTTTTATAGTTAGATTAAGTAATACTACTTTATCTAGGTCTTTATAAGTAATAATATAAACAGTCACCTAGCTATATAACTATTTATATATAAATAGGCTTTTAATTAACTACTTACTAAAGTATATAGTTAATATATAAAGTATAGTAAATTTAAAGCTTCTACTATTTAACATGTAGATTTCTTTATTATTACTTACTTCTTTAAGATAAAGTAGCTTATTATCTTTATAATTTTTATAGTTAACTAGGAAGTAACTAAATATAGTTTTTAAAGCCTATAGAAAGTATATACTTTTATACTATATAAAGAAGGCTTATTACTTCTTTTTTATGTATTTAGTTAACTTATAGCCTAATTTACTATAAATAAAGTACTTTTTTAATAGATTACTAACAAGTAGTGCTTTACTACTAGCTAACTATAAAGTTCTTTATAAATAGTCTTATTATTTCTAGAGGTCTACTTTATAGCTATACTAGTTATTATACTTATAATTAACTTAAGCTTAATTAACACTACTATTATTACTAGTAATAAGTTATAACTATAAGTTATAATAGAGAAGTAAGTTTACTATATTACTATATAGTAATTTATAAAGGCTACTAAAAGTAAGAAGTAAATTAAAAATAGTAATAAAGTATTTAGTTTTACTATAGTAGTAAATAAGTAAATACTTATTATAATCTTTATTATATAAAATGTTATTATAAGTAGCTACTTATACTAGCTAGGTAGGTTATATAATAAGTACTTTAAGTACTTTACCCTTACTTTTACTAGCGTTCCCTCTAGTAATTAAATTAAAAAAGATATAGTAAAGCTTAATAAGATATAAAAGATATACTTTATTACCTTTAAACTGTTATTTAAGCTTTATTATTATTAAATTAAAATTATTAAAATAGCTAAGTAATAAGGTAGTATACCACTTATATAGCTTCTCCTTAAGTATTACTATTACTACTATATTATAATAGTTTTATAATATACCTATATAAATATAAAGATCATAGAAAAGGGTAGCTTTAGGTTAATAGTTTTCTATAAGCTATTACTATATATTAAACCTAGATTATTTATATAGAACTTTATTAAGTCTCTTAATTACCTTAGTATTAGTAATATAGCCTTCCTAGCTACTACTATAGTTCTAATAGAATAGAGCTAGGCTATAATAGTAACATAAAGTAACGTAGTATAAAAGCAGAGTATAATAGTAAAGCAGTAAAGTAAGATAAATAATAATAAGGAGCTAAATAAATAATATAAAATAAGATAAGTAATAAATAAGAAGTGTATTTATAGCTAACTTTTCTTTTATACAAGGTTACCTACTAAAGGGATATATACCTAATATATATATAATATATTATATATATATTAAGTATTTAGTCTTTACTATCTATTTATCTCCTAACTATAGGCACATACTACCTTATCTTATAATAAGTGCCCCCCTTTAGAAAGACCTTATTCTTTTTACTAAATACTTTAAGAGCTAATTAAGAAAGTAATAGCTACTATTTTCTTATCTCCCTTATATTATAGCCTTATATTCTAAGGTTATTTATTTATATTTTAACCTTCCTATTTATATATTATTATTATTACTTAGGCTAATAGCCCTAGCCTAGTGTTTTTTCCTTTATAAGCCTATAGGGCTACTAAGCTTTTTTACTAGTTAGGGTTACTTAT
>NW_007361521.1:0-3200 GCF_000149035.1 Colletotrichum graminicola M1.001
GAATTACCTTTATAAGGCCTTAAGGCTTTATTATATAAAGACTTTTAAGTATAGTTAGTAATCTATTAGTCTAAGATTAATTATATATTTAAAAAGAAATTTATATAAGTCTTAGGAAAGTAAGAAGTAAATATATTAAAACTAGAAAGATAATTACTTTTTTTCTAGATCTTTACTATAATTTAATTATTTTAAGGCCTTAACTTATAATTTAAAGAATATGTTATATATATAATAACTAATATTACTATATTAACTGTTAGAGATATAACTTATATAATATTAAAGGACTTAGCTAAGATTTTAATAAAGTTAATAAAAGTTTAGAATATATAAATAGCTTAAAGTAGAAGCCTTATTCTTTAGTAAAAAGAGATATATAATCTCTTACCTGTATATATTATTTAAAATAGCCTATATAACCTTTATATAATCTTTATTCTTTTAAGGGAATAGTAAAGAAAGGAATATTATACTAAGAAGCTATATAATATACTATGTAATAAAGCTAAGATATGTATTAGCTTTTACTACTATTCTTAAAGTATTAAAGACTAATACTATACTATTTTCCTTAATATACCTTTAAATTATATAAAAGAATTTCTTTTTTATTATATAAGCCTTATTTAAAGATAAAATAAGATATATAAGATATTAAATATATATTCTAATACTAGTATTAATTATAGCTTTTACTAGACTAATTAGACTACTATATTATTTAAATAAGTTAAAGAATAAAATTTTAATACATTTCTTATAAAGATTCTTAAGGTACTTCTTAATAAGCTACTCTTTATTTAAAAGGCCTCTGGAAATAAATTCTAAAGAGGACTAATACTTTATATATAAGTTACTTAGGCTTATAAAGAAGTACTAAACCTTAAGATAATACTTATAAACCTTAAGGTATGTTATATATATAAAGAATCTCTCTTTAACCTAAAGATATAACTTTAAGTTACTTTAAATAAAGAAATATATATATATACAATATTAACTTTATAAATAAGAGATATAGATCTAACTATATATATAGATAATATAAAAAATAATTCTTATATAATAAACCTTTATAAAGACTGTTTAATAAAGAAAAGTCTACTAAAGCTTTCTAGTCTAGACCTTATTATGTAACTATACTTAAGAAATACTTTATATATAACAAAGAAAGATATTAGTTAACTAACTATTTAAATACAGAATATAATTATATAAAGAATTAATACCTTTAACTATATAAAATACTTTCTTAGGAACTACCTAAGGACTTTTTAGTATTCCTTTTTAGATAAAAAAGGAAAGTCTAGTAAAAAGAAAACATAAAGGTTAATTATATAGTAAAAACAGTTTTAAGTACTTAGAAGTCTATTAATACTTATAGATATTAGTATTTCCTTATAATATAGTAAAAGAAGATATATTTTCTAGATAATAAGGAAAAGAAGCTAGCCTTTTTATTCTAAAAGACCTTTATTATACAATATATTAAGGTAAGCTATAAGATACTAAAGCTATTAAGCTTTCTATAATAAAGAAACTATATGTAATTATATATATAAGAAAGAACCTATATATAAACATATCTTAGATACTAAGATTAGTTAATATATAATTTAAGAGAAGTAAATCTATTTTAGTAATTAATACTATAAACATAAAGAATTAGCTAGGTAAGGTTATATACTATATCTTAATAACTTAAATACTATTCTTATTCTTATTATATAATATAAATTAAATTAAAGTAAACTTTAATAATATTGCTTATACTATTATCTAAAAACATAAAATATATATCTTAGTTATATAAAAGTAAAAATATTTATTCTTTAACCTTAAGTATATAAAAGTATTAACCCTTTTTACTAAAGCTAAACTTAAGAGAGTCTTTAAACAATTTAGATACCTTTATATAAATTGTTTATACTAACTCTTAAAGAATACTAGTTATAATAATATAGATATAATAATTTTAAAAAAGATCTAGAAGTTTTATTATTACTATTAATTATATAAGCGTATATTATAATACTTTAAGTTCTTAATTAAGAATAAATGTTATTTTAATTATAAGATTATTATTAATATTAAATAACTTAGAGATAAGAATACCTTATATGTTATTAATATAAAGATAAGCTTTTAAGAAGTAACCTTTTATGAAGGTATATAACTAGGTGCCTTAACTAAGAAGAGTATAGAAGGTAGGTCTATTCTATTAACTAGACTTTTACGTAGAGAGTCTAGGACTTTTTCCCCCTAGCCTAAAGTAAATAGGTAAGTAGTAACTAATATATTACTAAGGCTTTACTATAGTTCTATATAATCTTTATATTAAGATCTTTATAATTATTCTTATTTCTAAGGCCTTAGTCTCTAAGGCCCTTTAAGGTTTTACTATCTGTAACGCTTTATTATAGCTATATATCTTATGTTCTCTAGTAGTCCTATTTTAGTAACTTATTACTAACTAGTTATTAACCTAGCTAGTTAAGGCCTCTTTTTAGTATTATAAATACCTTTATGCTTAGTAAAATTTTATAAAGTAGTTACTTTTTATTATATTATTCTCCCTTATTAAAGTCCTTTTTATATTATTATTACTATTTACTAGTTTCCTTTAAACCTATTTCTTAGGCTTAGAAAATCCTTTTTTTATATAATAGCTTTATTATTATATAATTATTTTCTTTATATATCTTATTCTTACTTACTTTATTCTTATTATTCTCTCTTTTTTATATTAGTAACTATTTATTATATAGTTATATAAGTACTTCTTTTTTCTTTAAGTATAAATACTTCTTAAGGGTGCATCGGTTTCTATCACTGTGTGTACTATCTCGTCTCTTAGATGACGCAAATTTGTACTTGGAACCATATTGTTATAGAAGCTGAGCATCTGTTGCCGACCTACGAAGTCTCGGTGACGAGCGCAAGCTGTAGTCATGTGTGACATTCACCGGTAGTGAGCTTTGATCGGACAAGCTCGAGTGAGGTCCTAGGTCATACGTCTTCGACTGCGCTGTGCCTACCGAGGTGACCCCCTTCAGACACATCGAGCCTGTTAGGTGAATCCGATGGTTTAAGCGGTATGGTCTCAGTAGGCACCTTTGTGGTAACTTCGGACTTGTCCTTAATCCGACATTTGATATGCCACTAACTCTTCTTAACTAGTACGGCCGAAAGACCAG
>NW_007361522.1:0-3187 GCF_000149035.1 Colletotrichum graminicola M1.001
TATCTATATAACCTAACCTCTATATATATCTTAGCTTTATTATTTATAACTAGGCCCTTAAGTGCTTAATTTAGAGATACCTTTATAAATCTATTAGCTAGATTATTAGATCTAGTAATCTATTAGACTTTATAAAGCTTATATTACTTATAAGACTATCTTAGTAATATAATATTAATTATAAAACGCTTCTCTTTTATAGTTCCTAGCTTAACTAGGTATTTATAAAGTAAATATAAGTCTATATATATAATAGTTAGGATTAATAAAATATTAAGCTTCTTTATAATTATTATAATAGTTATAAAGAGGGTATAAGCTATATTAATACTTATAACTATCTTATATACTTTAGATATAAGGACGCTTTAGGTAACTTATTTAGACTTTATAAATAAGAAATAAAGAACGTTACTATAAAGGGAAAACTTAGCTTAGTTATTATTAACTTCTTTATTTATAAGAAGAATAATAAATCCTAACTATAAAGTTATATTATAATTATTAGTAAATAATCTATTTATAAATATAAATAGCTTAGCTAATATAAGATCTAAAGGAATAAATTATAAACTATAGTTAAGTAAGCTTATTTACTATTATAGTTAATAGTTAAGGTCTTTAATTACCTTATTATCTAGCTCCTTATATTAGGCTATAATAAAAAGATTATAATACGCTTTAGGCTAGTAAATAGAGGTAATATATACTCCTTATGCCTATTACTAGATAAAGTCTTAGTAGGCTATAAGTAACTTTATGTTAATTAATTATAGCTTTACTTCTTACCTTTTTTAGTAAAGTGTAATAAAAGTATTTATAGTAAATATAACTATAATAATCTTACTATTAAAGGTAAGTAGTTAATTAATAGTAAAAAATAACTTATTTTTTATAGTAAATTTTATCTTAGTTAATTCCTTATTCTCTTAGTTAGAAAACAAAAGGTCTATTAGGCTAATAGTATTATCTATTTATATACTAATAAGTATAAAGTGTAGATTTTTACTAGATAATAAGAGAAAGTAAGGGTTATATATAGTAAAGACTATCTAGAAATTCTCCTTATAGTAATAGTTATAGGTAGCCTACTAGTATATACCTACCTTAGTAATCCTATATAGAGGCTTAATAACCTTTATAATAGTATTATTAGGGTACTTATAATAAATTTAGGCTAGAAGTTTAGTATAAATAGTATAGTTAAGGTAAAAAGTAGATTAAATATAGGCCTATATAATATTATATAGCTATATAACTTTACTATTAATAAGAAGGGAAAAGGCTAGCGTAAGAATAAGCTACTAGCTAGCCTACTAAATAGTAAGTAACTAGGTAAGAATAGCCTCTTTACTATTATTAGTATAGCCTTAAATAACTAGTTATAATTTCTTATAAGGCTTCTTATTAGTGCTTTTTACTTTATTTATAATTTATAATTTAAAAATTTACTTATAAGGTTAAAGTTAGTTAATTATAGTAAACTTAAAGACGCCTTATATAATAAGGCTATTAATCTTAGTAGTTACTAATTACTTAAATAGCTTACCTAAAGTAGTAATAATACCTTTTTTATATAGTTAAATTATAAGGGTTTAATAGGCCTCTTCTTTTACTAAGAGGAAGGTAGTATAAAGTACGTTAGTCTTTTATAGTAAAGTGTATCTTATAGGGATTTTCTTAGCTTATTAAGGTTACGTAATAATAGGATTATTAGTATATAGCTACTACCTTAGGTTAGTTATAATAATAATAGTATTTTTAGTAAGTTTATTACTATAATTACTATTATTATTTAAGATAAATTAAGGATATTACTTAGCTAAGCCTCCTTCTTTATTATCTACTGCTTAGTATAGCTTAACTAATATAGATTAGAAAAAGTAAAGGCTATTAATATTAATAGTAAAGTCTTTACCTTAAGTAGTAAGTAATTTATATAGGCTAGACTAACCTTTTTTCTTATACTAGATGTAGACATTACTACCTAAAGGTAGATCCTTTATTATAAAGGTATCTAGGCTGTTATAAGTAGTAAGAGCCTTATTAATTTACTACGTTATATTATATTTATAAAGATCTTTAGTTACCTTATAAATAGTAGTTATACGTTAGATTATCTTAAGTAAAAAGGTAAAGTTAGTAGTTATATAGGGGTAAGCACTAAATACTAATAAGGTAGGCATAAGGCTATTTAAGCTAGTAGTATTATTAACTACCTTAGTAGCACTTTAAAGTGTAGACTTATAGTTAATAGATAGGTACTTCTTATAAATTATCTTATACGCCTGTTAGAGTATAGTGTAGTATCTCTTAACTTTCTTAACGCTATAATAGGCTTTAATAGGGATAATCTTAACTTTAACGCCTATTATATAGGCCTTATATAAAAATTTAGTTAAGATAAAGTTCTAGCCTGTGTTAGTAATAACCTAATCTAGAGGACCTTAGTAGACGTTAATCTAGTAGTAATAAAGTGCCTCTTATATAGTTTTTACTAAAATATTATAAAGGAAGCAGGCTGCGTTAAAGGCAGTAGTAGTATTAACTATATAAAGTATAAGGTTACTATTAAGGTATATTATGTTAATAATAATTTTATAATTAAAGAAGTAGTTATTATATAAAGTAAATTAAAAATAAGAAGGTGCCTTACTATAGATTTAGTAGTAATTATTAGATATTAAGGTTAACTACCTTATATAAAACTTAAAAATAAGAAATTAATAAAGTAGAATTAAATATAAGTAAAATATATTTTATAGTGTTAATAATACTGTATACACTATATACACTCTATAATTATATAACTACTCTAAATTCTACTATATATTATAAAAGATAAGAATATTACTATATAAAGAATAGTACTTCTAAGAAGAGCACTATTCTCCTAAGGAGTTACTTTAGTAGTAAAACACACTAAGTAAACTATATAAGCAAAGTGTATTAGATTAATAACCTAACTAAGTAATAACCTAATAAATAAACCTAGTTAATAACCTAGAATCTAGAAGAAGTCTCTAGAAATCTAAGATAACCTTAGGAAAATAAGTATAAATAATCCCCTTTTCTCCCTCTATCTAGACAGTTAGTCTTAGTTTAATAAGTAAGAAATACAATATATTATATTATAACTATATTCCCTATCTCCTATCTCCTATCTTATCTTATCTCTTATCTCTTA
>NW_007361523.1:0-3173 GCF_000149035.1 Colletotrichum graminicola M1.001
TAAGCCTTTTAAAAAGCCTTAGCCTTATTATATAATAATATAGCTTTCTCTTAAAGATATAACTCTTTAGCCTCTTCCTTATAATTTAAATAATCTAACTTTACTACTAAATAATTTACTAAGAAACTATTAGTAATCAGAGCAAAGAGCTAAAGGATAACTACTTATAAGTATAAATAGTATCTATAGATATATTATAGAATATTCTTAAATAATAATAAGTACTATAAATTTGAGAATTAGGTAAAACTAGACACTATATACTATAAGATTAATAATTTAAATATCGTATAATTATAACACCTTTATTAGAAAAATAAATAATTTAAAGTAAGTAATAATAAAAAAAAGTACTTTATAACTTTAATTCTTTATATAACCTAATATAGTATTAGTATTATAATAAATAAAGAAGTATAATTAATAACTCTTTAACTTAGGAGATATAACTTACTTATATAGGCCTTAAGGGTAAGACCTCTAGAAAAAAGACCTAATATTATAACCTAATAAGTAATAGGCTATATTACCTTACTTAATAAGTAGATAAGGGGTAATAATAGTATTTATATAGATAACAAATAAAAATAAATAAATAACTCCCTAAAATAGAAGAACTATAGTATAAGTTATATAACTATAAGTATAAAATAAAATAAAGAATAAGTGCTTATTTATAAGTAGAATAAGCGCTTAGTAAATACCTAAGTAAGTACTTATATAACCTTATAATTATTAGTTAGTAGAACTATTTAGGGAATAGCTAGGACTTATATATAGAATAAACTTAAATACACTTAAGAATAAACTTTTATAGCTCTTTAGTAATTAACTTTATAATATATTCTCTATATACCTTTTAGAAGCTAAAGAAGAAGGGCTAAAAGTAACTAAATAACATAATAATAAAGAAATATTTACTTATAACCTATATTATAGTTATTATTAACCTTAACTATATTATTACTAAGAGTATTTTTTACTTTACTTTATAGGCTTTACCCTCTAAGTAAAAGTACTATATATAATAACTATAGTAGTATTTATATAGTAAATAATAAATTACTTCTTAAGCTAGGCTTTTTCTAGGCTAATATATATAATTACTATATTAAATTTAATACTAACTTATACTTTATTAAGAAATATAAGAAGTAAACTATAAATAGAGTTTCTAATAATACTAAAGACCTAGAGATAATAGACCTTATTCTTAAGAATATTATATATATACCTAGCTTTTATATTAATATTACTTTAAAATAACTAATTAAGAAGATAAGTATATAGTACTTTAGATTTAACTATACTATTTACTTTAGTATAATAAAAGATAATATTATAATAAAGAAGCTTATTATTAAAAGCAATATTATTTAGTTTAAATATAAGCCTTTTACCCTTCACTTAGCCTTATTACTATATAAATATATTTATTATAGCTTTATAAAGCTTACTAATACTTAAGTATTTCCTATACTTTTTATAAATTATAATATATAGTAGTAGATTATAGTAATAATACTTATCCTTAGTATCTTTATACTAGTTACCTTAGACCTAAAGTCTTTATAAAGGTTTTATTTAATACTTAGGGGGTAAAGATTAAAGCTCTAAATTATATTAAATATAAGTACTATATAGTCACTTATATAAGCCAAGTTATCTTAAGGTATATATCTAAGAATTAATAAATAAGACTATACTATTATATATTATAAGATCTTTTTAACTTCTTAGTAATCTTTAATTACTTTAAATAGCTTTTTATTATAAGTAGTAAATTTATAGCTAGGATATTTAAAGTAATACTACTAATTAAGTTATATAATAATATTTTTTTTATTCTTTATAGATTTATTATAAAAGTAAAAGTTTATTAAAGTATTAATAGATATAAGATATACTATAATTAAGATTTATTTATTATTAGTATAAAATATAATACTAAGTATAAGTAGTAAGTAGTAAAGTATAGTATTAATTTAAAGCTTTTGTTACTAAATATAAAAAAGCTAGTAGGTTATAATAAATATACTAGTTAAGAGATTATTATAAGGATTATTAAGATACTTTTATTCTCTAGATTACTATTTAAATAATAGCCTAAAGTAGTAGTTATACTAGTTTATATCTATTATATAAGCTTACTATAAAGGTATAACTAAATAATACTAATTAAGAAAAAAGAGGTATAGTTAAAATAATACTTTGACTAATAAATAATATAATCTTTATCTTTATTAAAAATATATATAACCTTTATAGAATCTAGGTACTTTCTCTATAGTAAGTATTTATTACATATAATATATACTTTAATAAAATAAAGTTCTTTTTATGAAATAATAAAGATAATAAAGTAATTATAAAGCTAGAAGTATATATTATTATTAATATTATTAAAAATAAAGAATATAAGTAAAATAAATCGTAGATATATTTAGTTTAATAAATAAAGTAATAAAGATATTAGAAATAATATTTATAATACTATAGATATAAACTCTCTATAAAATAGATACTACTAAGGTTACTTAAACTATTAAGGTAATAAATTAAGGTACTACTATATAAAGAAAGAAAAAGGATAAGATATCTAAGATAATATTAGCTATAAGTAAAATATATACTCTAGGACTATTTATTAAAAATAACTTAATAAGCTAGGTACTTAGCCTAGGCTAAATAGTAAAATCTTATAATAAAAGAGACTATATTACTACGATACTTTTATTATAAGTATATAATAAATTATAAATAAAAACTTAATTAACTACTAGGTAAAAAGGTTAATTAACTACTAAGTATTAAAATAATAACTAATACTTTCAAGTAGTAATAGAAGCCTAAAGAAATATACAGGTATATAATTAAACTATTAATTTACTTTAGTAAACGTAAGGTAAAGTAATAAGGATAAGTTAATAAGTTTAATAGTCTTTAGCTTAGTATGAAATAGTACTATATAGTAAGCTAAAACCTAAAATAGGTATAAGGTAATACTTTACTACCTTAGGGAGTAATAGCTTAAATTAAGTATTCTTTATTTTTATAATTAAAAAGAATTAATTAATAATAACTTTATAAACTTTCTAACTATTTTGTTTATAGTTAGTAAAAAGTAATAAATAAGTAATACAATACTTATTATATACTATATATAATTATAT
>NW_007361525.1:0-3033 GCF_000149035.1 Colletotrichum graminicola M1.001
TAAGATTAGAAGAGGTAGAAGAGGTTAAAGTATCTACTAAAGTAGTAGAAGAAGGTAGAATATCTTCTAGATATTCTATAAATTTAGCAAAAAGATTAATCTTAGTAAAAGTCGTATTACTTAACAGCTCTTAAAAAGAAGAGTTTAAAAGGACCTCTTGTAGTAAGATAAAGGCTAGTAGTAACTAAAAAAGACCTTAGGGAAAGCTTTAATTATAATTTAAATAATGACTTATTAAGCAGTAAGGTCTGTTACTAGTAAGGCAGACAAAGGAGTAGAAAAGTCTATTTTACCTTAAGGAAAAGGTATACTTTTTTATTTAGAAACTAATATAATCTTAAGATATTTAGCTAGTATATATAGATATTTCTAAATATTTCTTTATCTTTAATATCTCTTAGCTAATAAGAATACAATAGATAAGAGATATATATTTATATTTCGGTAGATAAGAAAACTAGTTTTTTGATAGATTTAATATAGATCTTTATATAATATTACCTCTTATCTAGACCTTCTGAGGGGTAATAAGAGAGGGGTGAATATAAAGGGTTAAGCGTTATATAAGTGTTATTTACTATTATACTACCTTCCTATTTAAGTAAGTAGCCTTACTAATTACCTATTTAAGTTATTTATTAGATTTATAGTATTTATAAAGTTTAAACCTTTTTTTTTATATAATAACTTATATTATATTAAATATTAGTATTAAAAGTACTTAGTTAATACTTTAAACCCTTATACTTTATATATTATAAGTTATAAGCTTTCTATAGTACTTAATTTATATTTAATCTATTATTATATATCTAATATTTTCTATCTATTTATTAAGTTTTAATATTAATATTATACTTAATACTTATACTTTATACTTATACTTTATACTTATAAAGATTTAACTTTTATTATTATATTATATATATTATACTTTAACACTATAAAGTATATACTAGCCTTTATAAAAGTATACTTATGCTTTATATATTTATATACTATATATATTCTACTTTTAAATTATATATTATATACTAGCTTCTATAAATATAAAATTATACTTTATGTCTTTATATACTAGATATCTTATAATTTAAAGTTAGATAGTATATATTAGCTTTTATAAAAGTATAATTATACTTTATCCTTTTATATACTATATATCTTATACATATTAAAAAGCTTAGTTTACTTTTATAGTTTATAAATATTAAGTATACTACCTTATATATCTTATAACTACTTACTATATAGATAGCTTATAACCTTCTTAGTTTACTAAGTTCTTAACTCTTTTTAACTTAATCTTTATTAAAGTTATACTTTTATAATATACTTAGGCTCTTATTATATTATATATAACTTACCTTACTACTTTAAATTATATATAATACTTATATACCTTTTACTACTAAACTAATATTATATACTTTATATAATAGAATATATAAGAATCAAAGTAAGTAAGTATTTTATTAATACTTTAATACTACTTTAAGTATTACTTTTTACTATTTAAGACTTACTAAACTTAGGTTATATTATTTACTAACTAATATTACTCTATTAGATAGATTCTACTATACCTTTAAGCCTTCTTTATTATAATAAGTACTTAGACCTAGAAGAAAAAGTTAATTGTTATAATACTTTAAATATTATAATTAATAATAATACTACTACTACTATTATAAATCTAGTTAACGTAATAGAAGAACTTAATAATTATATTTCTTCTATATATTCTATTTTACTAGAAAGTCTAGAAGAAGAAGAAAGTAAATAACAAGAATTATAAGAAAGATAACATATTAATACTTTAGAAATATTTAACCCCTATACTATATTATACAATACTATTATATATAATAAAGAGACTATAATTAGTTATACTTTAAAGCTATTACTATTTAAGATTTATAATAATAAAATTATTTATAGTAATAGTAATAGTTTTAAGGACTTTAAAGTAAGTTATTTATATTTTATTCTTTATTTATATATAGTATAAAACTATTACTAATATATAGTACTTAAAACTACTATTAGTAATACTATAGAGTATAATATAAGTTATAACTAAACTAAGTAAGAAGAGAATAGTATAAATATTATTTTAGATTATAATATTAAAGAAGTAACAGAATATTATATTACTAATATTCTTTTAAATACTTTTTATAGTAGTAAAATTAAAAGTCTTAGTATTACTAACTACTAGCTAAAACTACTTTAGTATAACTATACTACTATATATATATATATATTACTTAACTATTATATCTAATCATATATAAAGAAGATAAATATTATATATTTTATTATTATATCTTTATATTAAAGTCACTAGGGTGCTAATATAGTTAACTATACGTATTAATAGGCAATTAATAAATAATAGGGGTATATACTAGTTCTAAATTATATATAAAGAAGAAAAACTATCTATAGGTGTTACGCGGCAACATCACTAGGTAATACCCTATAGATTCCCTAGTAGATCTACAGTTAATTAGCTGTAGTTTCTCTATTAGATTAGCGTTAATTATAGCGCTAATAATCTAGGCAATAGTTAACATTATAACACTAGTAACCTTCTAAAGTGCTATAAATTACCCCCTTATCTTCTAGTTAACTATAAAGATCCTAAAAACGTAATAAAAGTAAAGGCTAAAAAATATTTAATACTTTTTAGGTATATAACTTATTATATACGTAAAACCTATTTATTTATTTATATCTTTAATTAATTATTATTAACTAACTGCTTTAGCACTTTATTTAGTAATAACTTTATAAATCTATCTACTAAGTTATCCTCCCCTTATATCTATTAGATCTTATAGATCTTATGTTACTTATATAACTAGTAAAGCGCTATAATATTAATTATAAGTTACTTCTCCTTAGTAGTACTAAGCTTTAGAAGGCACTTATAGAGGGAATATAAATTAGTGTAGAGGATTATTAGGATTTATAGTATCTTAAAGTAGTTAGTAATTATTATAAGTATAGTGCTAATTATATATATAA
>NW_007361526.1:0-1326 GCF_000149035.1 Colletotrichum graminicola M1.001
CAGGACTATCTCTTAGATTTATATCTTTCTTATTAAATTTCTTTAGTAATTTATTTATATAACTAGTCTAATAAATATATAGGATCTTATTATATTTATCTATATTTATTTTATTCCCTAGAAAAGTATATAGAATTCCTAAGTCTTTTATATTTATATTTTTACTTATAGTATTATAGAAGTAATCTATTTCTTTATTAGTAAGGTAAATAATTATTATATTATCTATATAGTAAATTATAGCCACTTTTATCTTATTATTATTAGCTATAGAGATCCCTTTATTATAAGCACTTTCTTTAAATCCTAATTTATTTATAATAGATTTAAAGTATTTATACTAAAGTCTAGGGCTCTATTTAAGCCTATATAAGGCTTTATTTAACTTATAGTATAAGTCTTTATCTATATCTTTATTATTATAGTGTAAGGGGGTTAGCCTGGTTACCCTTTATAAGGCTATATGTAGTGCATTTTAGGCACTTAGTGCCTAAACTAATTAATCTTTTAGCAATGCCAGAATGGTCTATTAACAGGCGTAGCACACCACCCATACCTTTACAATTATTCAGGCACTAAGTGGGTCTTCTGGCTGTTAACAGGGGCTAGGTTTAAATCCCGCCTGTTAAGACTCTCTTTAGTGTAGGCCTTAAGGGGCTGGAAGGTTATTAATCAGTAGATTAGTTAGCTAGGTATGAATGAGGGGCAGCTTACGTTAGGCTCAGAGGGACTAGGTGCAGGGAGGCAATGTCTGGCAGCTGTTGCCAGACGCCAGGCTGCCTAGGGCCTTTGGGGTTAACATGACCTTGTGCTCTAGCGCACGGTTACCGGCGCCAGTGCACGTGGGCCTGAAGCGACTTGGGACGCGTCGCATTAGAAGGGGGGTAATTGTAAGGGGGTTAGCCTAGTTACCCTTTATAAGGCCATGTGTGGTGCATTTCAGGCACTTAGTGCCTGAACTGATTAATCTTTTGGTAATGCTAGAATGGTCTATTGACAGGCGTGGCACACCACCTATACCTTTATATATAGTTATATTTATAGGTATTACTCTTAAAATTATATATAAAACTAGTAGGGTTATTTAATATATATATTTCTTATTTATATTAGTATAGCAAAAGGTATTAGTAACGTTAAATTACCTTAATTCTTAGCCTAGTTTTATAGCTAATATAAGTATAGCTTTTATAGTTTTCTAGCTTATAAGTAGTAAAAAAGGTTTCTAGGTAATCTATACCTATATACTAATTATAGCCTTATACTACCTATCTTACTTATATTTTATAGATTATTATTATATTTATTTAGAGTATATACCTATCT
>NW_007361526.1:3735-5433 GCF_000149035.1 Colletotrichum graminicola M1.001
CCTTTTATAAAGCTTACTAATATAGTAATAAACTATATAGCTCTATCTAGGCTATTTAAAATCTAAGCTATATAACCTGTTTAGGTAAAGCAATAGATTTTAAAGCTAGGTTATCTATAAGCTCTTTAACCTTATTAAGGTAGGCTTCTATAGAATTAAAGGAATCTAGAGAGGTATTAAAGAATTCTTTTTAGGTAAGATATTTATTAGTAAATCCTATAGGCTTATATAGATCCTTTAGTTTTTTCTAAGCTTTAAATCCTAATTTAGAATCTTTTATAACCCTTAGAGGGCTATCCTTATAGAAAAGCTTTATATAGGCAAAAGCCTTAAAATCAGCCTTTATCTAAGCAGCAGTAGTAGGTACTACATCTAGAAAGTAGATATCTTTACTAATAAGTAAAGCCTTAAACCTAGTTACCTAAGTAAAGTAATTCTAGCTGCTAGAAAGTGTAGGTATAGTAACTTTATCTATCTTTTTCTTATTTTAAAGGTATCTTATAGAATTGGCTTAGAATTAATCGTTATAGTGGTTAGATAGAGATGGGAATAGTATTGTTAGATTCGTGTTAAAAAGAGGATTTAAATAGTAGTAAAAGATATTCGTTTAGATAAAGGTTAGTAATGTTATAAGGATAGAGAGGGTCCAGGTAGTATAGGTAGATATCTAGAGATTAACTCTAAAAGATATCTTAGAAAGATATAAAGAAAAAGGTCTTATCTAGTCTTTATATTACAAAAGCTAGGCTTATAACTAATAAGAAATAACAGGTAGATCAGTAGGTTAACTAGATAGATAGGTAAATAGATAGGTAGAAAGATAGGTTTAGTTTTATTATACTTAGAAGGCATATAGAGCTAGAATCCCTTAAGGGGATCTTATCTCTATATATAATTAACTAACTTCTATATTTCTAGTAATATATATATTAACCTTTATATTATATTGTACTTATTATACTATTATATAGATTTAAAACCTTATATTGTTATAGCTTGTTTTAAGCTAGTTACAGCCTGTTACACTACTTGTTACAGCTTGTTACAGCATAATACGGTCTGTTTAATATCTAGTTCTATTTAAGTGAATATTTCTATTTTTAGTACCCTAGAGTAAATCTAGTTACTATTTATATATATCTACTTTTTATACTTCTTAGAGATAAAGTACTAGAGAGTAAATCTCTATAGGTCTATATCTAGAAGTAAAGGTTATATTAGATATCTTATATATATATATAAATATAGTAGTGTTACTTTAAGGTTATAAATAAGGTTAGATTTAAGGTTAAATTTAAGGTTATAATTATATAAGCTTTTATATCTAAGTGTAACTTTATAGCTATATATAGTAAGAAGTAAGGCTATTATAGCTATACCTAATAAGCTTATATATAAAACTAAATATATAATAACACTAGATAATCTTAACCTATATAATCTTACGTACTTAAATAGCTAGATAAGCTACTATTATAAGGAAGTACGTATAATATAGCCTTCCTAGCAGCTGTTATAGTTCTAATAGGATAAAGCTAGGCTGTAGTAGTGTTATAAAGTAATATAGTGTAAAGGCAAAGCGTAATAGTAAAGCAGTAAAGTAAGAGAAATAATAATAAGAAGCTAAATAAATAATATAAGATAAAATAAGTAATAGATAAAAGGTGTATTTATAGTTATCCCTTCTTCTATAAAAGG
>NW_007361527.1:0-1306 GCF_000149035.1 Colletotrichum graminicola M1.001
ATGCTAGGTAATAACACTTCAGCGCTCTTACCTGTGTAGAAGAAATTGCGTTCTGGGGGAACCGTTTTATGGCATTCTTTTTTGTTTCTCCCCGGGTCCTCCTATTTTTTATACTTCTTTAACAGACAGGCCTTGGCTTAGCGTAAGGAAGTCCTTAATTATATTTTTTACTAAAGTTTAATAATCTCCCCCTATATAGTAGGCTACTAGTATACCCCTTAATTAGTCTAGCACTTATATAAGCTTATATTAATCCTTATATTTTTTTAAGAAGTTAATAATATTATCTTTAGAAAAAACTATAGCACTACTTTAGCCTAAAAGAGGTATCTTAAAAAAGTTTAAGTTCTCTCTTTAGTTAAGGACTATATTTACTATTACTTATAGGACTTTAGGCTAAATCTAGGTAGTAAGAGTAGTAAGGAAGGTATTTATAAAAAAGTTAAGTTCTTAAGAGATAAAAAGAGGTTTCTATTTCTAATTAGGTACTATAAATAGAGGATTAGAAGTGTTACTACTTTTTTTATCTTTAGAAGGATTAATCCCCTTTAGCTCTTAATACTTAGTAAAAGCTAGTCCTCTTACTAAAGTAGTATTTAAGGTTAAACTTAAGGTATACTTAGGAGTAGCCTCTTAAAAAAAAGTAGTATAGTTATTACTTATTATATTAGTTAGTAGTTATTTAATATATAACTTATTAATTAAGTTAAAGATTTTAATAATTATATTTTAATTTAAACCTTTTAAGATTCTCTTTAAGAGTACTAAAGTAACTTATCTTATTATTTAAACTAAGGCTATACCCCTAATTAGTAGAATTTATATAATTATCTTTAGCCTTAGTTAAACTTATTAACTAACTTTTAATAAAAAAGGTTTTTTAATTTATTATAATTTCTTTATAAACTTATAATAGTTATTTAAATTAGTATACTTATAAGGAGTCCTAAGGCTAATAGCTTTATATCTTTAGATTAAGTAATTCTTAAGGCGCTATTTTATATTAATTAACTATAAGTAACTAATTATAATAGACTACCTTACTTATAAAGACCTTTAAGAGCTTTATCTAGCTCTTTTAGTATTTCTATAGTCTATTTTAGTTATTATTATAAATTAGTAACTTTTAAGGTTCTAACTTATTATCTTAGTCTTATAATTAGGTAATTTTTATTATTTAAGTTACTAATTTATTACTTTATTATCTTATTATCTTTTTAGGGTTTTCCTTATTCCCTTAATTAGTTACTTCTTATAATCCTATTATCTTGTTATTATTACTTTTATAATAACTTACTTAGTGTGC
>NW_007361527.1:3606-5308 GCF_000149035.1 Colletotrichum graminicola M1.001
CATACAGAAACCCTGACAAGCAGTAAACATAGATAACAATTAGAAACGAATAAAAGCCTATATCGTTTTAGTTATTTTAAGCTAATCCAGCGTGTTACAGAAGTATTACAGCTAGTTACAGCATAATACAGTCTTTTAATATCTAGTTATTATTGAAGTACATATCTCTATTTTTAGTACCCTCGAGTAAATCTAGTTACTATTTATATATATCTACTTTTTATACTTCTTAGAGATAGAGTACTAGAGAGTAAATCTCTATAGGTCTATATCTAGAAGTAAAGGTTATATTAGATATCTTATATATATATATATATATATATATAGTAGTCTTACTTTAAGGTTATAAATAAGGTTAAATTTAAGGTTAAATTTAAGGTTATAATTATATAAGCTTTTATATCTAAGTGTTTCTAGCCTTATTTCTTTATGTATTCTAAACTTTAGTTAATAAGGTTACCCTTCTTATATTCCTTTACTAGGTTACTAGCGTTTAGTATAAGATTTTTATAAGGCTCCTATATATTATCTACTAGTAAGTACCCCTTTTACTTAATAAGATTATATAAGTAATCTAGAAAGGGCCTATACGTTAGGGAGACTACTTCCTCTTAGGCTTACTAAGTAGTAAGTAGCCTTTACTAAGTTAGAGAAATACCTTATTACTAATAGTAAAGTCTATAAGGTAATAGTAATAGTTATATTACTCCTTTTATATTAATCTTATTATATTAATTAAAGCTAGAGCTTTAGATTAGTAAGTCTAGCGTAATACGTCTAAGGACTTTATTAGTAGTCCCTTAGTACTAATATGTTTTAGTACTATTTATAAGTAAAATCTAAGGACTAGTTTATTTAGTAACTACCTTATTATAACTATAAGTAAGTTATTAAGTAAGTGTTATAGCGCTAGGAGTATATTAATCTATAGTGTGTTTAGTTTAGTATATATATAAAAGTAAATAGTAATCTTAACTATTTAGTTAGTCCTCTTACTTTAACTATTAGTTTAGGGGTAGTACGCTATAAAGATAAGTAGCTTTACTTTTAGGGCGTTAAATATTCCTACCTAAATAGCTAATATAAATTTAAGATTATAATTACTAATAATAGTTATTAGTAGGCCTTAGTTATATATTATAAGAGTTTATAAAAGTACCTAGGCCTAGTAGTAAGCCTTATACTTAGTATGTCTTAGGATTAGTAATATCTTCTTACTAAACTTATAGGTTATAATATAAAGGTAGTTAAATATAGTAAGGTTAGGTAGTACCTAGAAACTATTCTATATTAGCACTTTAGGTATATTTATAATAAAGTCTATAAAGATTATATAGTAAGGCACTTTAGGTATTATAATAAGTTAAAGTAATTTTATAGTCTTTTAGTAATCTATTTAGTTACTTTAGTAAGTTAGGTAGTAAGTAAGATATAACTTTACTATCTTTACTTTACTAAGAATATAAAAGTTATATAACTTAGTAAGTATTTTATTACGCCTAAAGTAAAACTTCTTATTATAAGTAAAAGTAAAAATCCTTCTTACTATAGGTTTTAGAATATAAAGTCTATATATACTATTAGATATAATATAAAAGATTAGTCCTTTATTATTAATTACTTAAGGTAAAGTTAGTACTTATAGCTATTATTATTCTTTATAAGGTAGTTATTATTCTCTTTTAGCCTTATTCAGGGTTAT
>NW_007361528.1:0-2930 GCF_000149035.1 Colletotrichum graminicola M1.001
TAAACTAAGGGGCCTAAGATCTAGTCTTGATGCATTGGGGGGTGTTTACTTTATGCTACTTGTCCTGTTCTTTATTATTACCTCGGATGGAGAGATCTAGCCTATAAGTTTAAGGGAGATCCTCGGTAGGTAGGCAGGCGCTATAAGTATTATAAAGCTTTTAGGCAGGCGGGCAGGCAGGCAGGCAGGCAGGCAGGCAGGCAGGCAGGCAGGCAGGCAGGTAGGCAAGCAGGCAGGCAGGCAGGTAGGCAGGCAGGCAGGGGCATAGGTAGGCAGACAGGTAGGCAGGTAGGTAGGCTAGTAGATAAGTAAGTAGGTAAGTAGGTAGTTAAGTAGGTAAGTAGGTAGGTAGGCCTTATATAAGATATAAGGCCCTAAGAGTAAGTCTAGAGGTAAATCTTATTATATTAACCTTAAACTATATAATAAATATCTTTTATCTCTTAGTAACTAAGTAAGTCCTCTCTTAGTATTACTATAAATACTAAAGTAACTTAACACTATATAGTATTTAGTTTTATATTAATATAATATAAAAGTATATATAGCTAAAAGGCTTTAGGTTAACTATATAGTATATACTATCCCTTACTATTATATAAACACTCCTAAAAGCTAAAATACTATTATATATAAAGCCTATACTAAAAGGTTAAAGTATAGGCTACTATATTAACCTCCTAGAGTTAGAATAGTATAAAGCCTTATAGTCTAGGTGTCTAGCTATACCTTAAAGGTATAGTTCTATTAGGCGTCTAGGACCTTAAGCTATATTTATAAACTAGTAATATTATAGTTTTACTAGTCTATATATACTAAAAAAAGAATAAATAAGCTATAATAATAATATAAATAGTCTAGTGTTATATTACTTTTATACCTAAGTATACTAAGCTATTATAAAAGTTAAATATAGAAGCTATATTCTTACTATACTATATATATATAAGTAACTAGTATTTATTTCTATAGAAATTAATAACTTTTACTAAGATAAGGCTTTTTAGTACTCTTTATTATCTATATAGTTAGGTACTTTAGGTTCTAGAGATATATATTATATTAAAACTATAGTTATCTAAAGCTTAAAGTAAGATAGTTTTATTTATACCTATAACCTAGTATTTACTTATTATTATCTATATCTTATTTATATTTTTATATAAATATATCTAGACGCTATCTATATACTAATAGAAAATAACTATAACTTATAGCCTAAATACTATACTATATTTTCTTTAAATATTTCTATATAAATATATCTAGACGCTATCTATAAGTATATAAGGTTAGACTATAAATTATAACCCTAATACTATAATCTAAGTCCTATATACTTTTCTATATAAGCGTACCTAGACGCTATCTATAAGCCTTAAGAAAAGAACTATAAACTATAGGCTAAATACTCTAATTTCTATACTATAGGTATTTCTATATTAATATACTAAGGAGCTGTCTTTAAGCCTAGAGGGAGAGCCTATACCTTTCTACCTAAGTCCTATAATCTATATATAATATATATCTCTATATAAACATATCTAGAATTTACTTATAGGTATATAGTAAGAGGCTATAACCTATAATTTAAACACTATAATCTATATCCTATATATATTTCTATATAATTATATATTAAAGCTATTTATAAGCCTATAGTAAGAGACTATAACCTATAACCTAGATACTATAGTCTATATCCTCTATATCTCCTTATAGCTTATAAAGTTAGATAATAAGAAACTTTTAGTAAAGGGTAACTATAAAAGGTCTATATTAGAGCTAAGACTACTTTTTTTCTCCTAGCTTAGTAAATAATCTCTTTAGTTTCTTACCTTAGTATAGTATAAGGCTCTTATAGATCTCTCTAAGGGACTATCTTAGTGTCTTTATGTAGATACCTATTAACCCTAGATAACAAACTATAGATATACTATAAGTAGAGCCTATAGAGGTAAAACCCTATTAAATTAGGTTATAAATACTTTTACTTAAGTAATTAATTCTTACCTTAAGATATCTATCTATATTACTAATATAGTCTTTTTTTATAGGATTATAGCTAAAGGGGACTTATTATTAGATAGTACTAGCTAAGTTAAAGATATTTATACCTACTATTTAGCTAAAGTAGCACTTTATAACTAGCTAAGTATTATAAAAGAGTACTAGGCTTTACTAAAGGCTATAAAGAGGAGCTATAACCTTACTTATATAAATAAGGCCCCTATATAACCCTTAACCTTTTTATATATATAATAAGACTTATAAAGACCTTATATAAATTACTAATAGCTTTAGTAACCCCTTATAGAAAGTATAATCTTAAAATATAAAATAATCTTAATAAGAATTAGTAGTATAAGCAGTAGGCTTTAGCTTAACCTTATATAATACTATTTATATAATATATAGTGTATAGTATATAAGGTAATAAGGTTTTTACTATAAGGAAGAGGTATTAGTATTTATAAATATTTCTTAAACTATATTAGACTTTAAAACCTTAGCCTAGGTTCTCTTACTAAATAATTAAAGTAAAATAAGTACCCCCTTAGTTAAGCCTAAGGATTTAATATATATTATTCTATTTACCTAGACGCCCTTAGTAATAAAGCCTATTTAAGGATAAGATAAGATATTCTATATTATTAGCCTATTATAAGTAAATAAAAAGATATATAGTAAGGTCTTTAAGATATTACTACTAGATTATAATTTACTAGAAGTATTAATTACTTAGTTTAGGTAATAAACTATAGATACTAAAGGTAAGTATTACTAAGTTAACTAAGAACTTAAGTATTAAGGCTTATAGTATATAATAGGGTTAGGGTTAGGGTTAGGGTTAGGGTTAGGGTTAGGGTTAGGGTTAGGGTTAGGGTTAGGGTTAGGGTTAGGGTTAGGGTTAGGGTTAGCGTTAGCGT
>NW_007361529.1:0-2927 GCF_000149035.1 Colletotrichum graminicola M1.001
ATTCTACTCTTATACTATAAAACAGCCTGCTTCCTATTAATAATTATTAGCATAACAGGTAAGCTAGTCTCTTAGATAGAGAATTCTAGCTTAGGAGAATATAAGAGAGTATATCTCTTATATAAAGATATATCCTATAGAAGCAAGAATATAGGATAAAAGGGAGATATAAATACTTATACCTAGGGTAAATAAATAGAGGATATAAGGATATATAGTTAAAAGAGAGTATAGTAGTTAGATTATTAACTATTTGCTTGCTTAGAGAGAGAAGGAAAGGAAACTAGAAACAGGAAGAATTCTAGCCCTTATATAGACCTATACAGCTTACTAGAATATTCCATACTTACGTAAGCTGCTTATAAATTAACCCTTAGTTGCGTAATATAATAACCTTAAGTAAATAACCCTAACTTAAAACAATAACCTTATAGGAATAACAGAGGTAGAAGGTAGGATCTAGAGAGATCTTAGATATTCTAGTACCTTCTCTAATCTTTAGTTAATTACGTAATTAGACATGCTTACGTAATTAATATATATATTAATCTACTAAGTAAGTAGATTATAAATATATATATCTTATATATATATAACCTCTATAATAGAGGAAATATAAGATAGAGAAGTATAAGAATACTTAGAGATATTCTTACTTCTAATACTCCCTCTTTTGCTCTATTATAGAGTAAAAGTGGTGAAGTGAAAAAAGTTACCCTAGAGTTACGTAGTAGCGTGTAGGGTAAATATTAATAAGGATAATAACTTATTTATAAAAAATCCTAATAATAGTAGGAAAGATATACTATATATATAGGTATATTATATAGGCTTATTATTATTAAATAGGCCTATAAGCTTAATAAATTCTTAAAAGTTAACCTTAGGAAGGGGTTTTATTAAGCTATCTATAGGTATAAAAGAAGTAGGAATATATTCTACTTCTATATTACTATTTTTAACTTCTTAATAAGTATAGTAGTAGTATAAGGCAGTATGCTTAGTCCTCTAATAATATTTAGGGTTATAGGCTAAGCTTAAGGCTGTATTATTATCTGTTTTAATATTTATAGGGGTTATATTATACCCTATTTTAGATAATAAGCCTTTTAGCTAGACTGCCTCCCTAATAGCTTCCTATAGGCTATTAAATTTAGCCTTAGTAGTAGATAGGGATATAGTTAACTGTTTTTTAGATTTCTAACTAATAGGGCCCCCTAATAAGGTAAAGATATAACTAGAAGTAGATTTTCTAGTTTCTTTATAACTTACTTAGTTAGAATTAGTATATCCTACTAGATTAAGGGTATTATTAGAGTTATTAATATCTATATTACCTTAATAAGTAATATTATAATTAATAGTCTTTTTTAAATATTTTAAAATACCCTTTCCTTACTTAAGTAGGAATTCTATTAGGTTATAGAGGTAACAAGAGGTAAAGGATACACTATAGGCTATATTAGGCCTAGTTATAAACATAGCGTATATAAGGGAACCTATAAGTTATTAATATTCCTTTAATAGGTCCTTAGAAGGAGTATAACCTTCTAATTTGTTACCTAGAGGGCTATTTAATATACCTAGAGATATAGGTATATTATTTCCTTTTGCTTCTAGTAGATTAAATCTTTCTAGAAGTTGTTAGATATAATAGGCTTAAGAGATAGTTATAGATCTTCTAGATCTATCTCTTGTTATATAAAGCCCTAGAAATTTAGAAACTTTACCTAGGTCTTAAATCTCTATATATTTAGAGATTTTACCCTTTATATTTTCTATATACTTAATATCTTTATTAAGTATAAGAAAATTATTAATATAGGTAATAATATAATAAGGATTATTTTTATCCTAGTTATAATAGGTAGCTTTGTTAGATTTTAAAGATATAAAACCTATATCTTTTAATATAGATTTAATCTTTAACTGTTACTGCCTAAGAGCTTATTTAAGGCTATATAAAGCCTTTAAAAGTAATAATATCTAATTCTTATTATTTTCCTAATTTATAGTATTTAAATTAGGGTATTTATTAAAGAAATTAGATAAAGGGATATTAGAAGGGTCTATATATACCTTTTCTTCTAAATCCCTATATAGAAAGTCTCTAATAATATTAATTTATTAGATTTCCTAATCTAAGGCTGCTGCTATAGCTAATAGTACCCTATAAGTAGTAGGGTTACTACCTATAGTAAAGGTTTAAAAGTAATCTAGCCTATATTTTTACTAGAAACCTCTAACATATAATTAGGCCTTATATTTATTAATATTACTGTTAATATTAAATTTTTTCTTTAAGACCTATTTAGTAGTTAAAGGTACCCTAGAAGACTTATATACTTTATTAGGTTCTACTGCTTTTAAAGTGCCTCTTTAGATAATAGTAGCTAATTCCTTATATATAGCTTCTAACTAGAGGTCTTTTTTAGGTCCTTCTAGAGCTTATTTTAAAGTAGTAGGCTCTAGAGGTTTAATACTATAGTTATATTCTATAGTATTATTATAGGCCTTATATTTGTCTTTTTCTTCTTTAGATATAGAAGGTAATCTAACCTCTATATTAGAAGAAGGAATAATTTCCTTATTTATAGAAGTACTAGAAGGAATAGTAGTTTTTTCTCCCTCTCTTATAGTACTTTCTATAAATTTAATATATAAGGTCCTTACTATAGAGGACCTATAAGGCCTAAAAGAAATATATATATTATATATATTATTTCTTTCTATAGATAAATAAATACCTTCTTCTATATAAGTATTTAGTTTATCTAAGTAGATACGCCTTTCTTTAGGTCTATAGACTAAGACCTTAAAGCCTATTTTCTTTAATTTAGATAAATCTAGTTTATTATCCTTATTAGGATAAAAATAATCTAAAAAAGCCTCTATAAGGGTCTTTTCTAGTCTTCTTATAGTAGTAT
>NW_007361530.1:0-2913 GCF_000149035.1 Colletotrichum graminicola M1.001
ACTTAATAAGCTTATAATTTTTTATTTCTTACTTTTTAACTTAGACTATATTATTATAGTAGCTTTTACTTACCTTAAAGATAATAAGTCTAAAAAAATACTTCTTTTTTACTTAAGTATGTTACTTATTATAATATCTTTATTTAAGAGTAGTTATTAGGCAGGCCTTTTTTAAGCAGTAAGTAGTATCTACTTAGTTAGGTTTCTTTTTAATATAACTAGGTTTTTAAATAACTAAGAGGTTTATAAGTTATTATAAATATTAGATATCTTTTACCTTACTATATAGTCTTAATAAAAGTAGTAAGTTAATTTTTATATCTTTAATAATCTTTTTTACTATAAAAAAAGTGCTTTTAATTTAAAAGGGGTTATTAGCCTAGCTAGCGTCTAACTAGGAGCCTTATTACTAGTTATTACTAAAGTAGTATAGTATATCCTTTTTAAACTTTATTATTATAAGGGATTATATATTATTATAAAGACTTTAAGGTACCTACTAAGTAACCTTATAGGTTAGACTTTTCTAAAGCTATATATGAAATTACCTAAAGTTAGAGATTTATTTAGGTTAAAGCGTTTTTAGTATGCTATATCTTTAAGCCTATTACTTTTATTAAGGTATATATATTTATTTACTATATAGTAGTAAAAACAAAAGTTAATAAAAATAATAAAGATAATAAAAATAATAAAATAGTATAAATTAAGATAGTTATACTACTACTTAATATAGCCTTCTTAGTAGCTATTATAGTTCTAATAAAATAAAGCTAGGCTATAGTAGTATTATAAAGTAATATAGTGTAAAAGTAAAGCGTAATAGTAAAGTAGTAAAGTAAAATAAATAATAATAAGAAGCTAAATAAATAATATAAAATAAGATAAGTAATAAATAAAAGATATATTTATAGTTAACCTTTCTTATATAAAAGGTTACCTACTAAAGGGATATATACCTAGGGTATACGTAATATATTATATATATATTAGGTATCTAGTCTTTACTATTTATCTATCTCCTAACTATAGGCACTTACTACCTTATCCTATAATAGGAGGTATATATAGACCTTTCTAATATCTCTTTATTTAATTTCTTTCAAAGATATTCTAAATTAGGATAATAATAAGAATTAGATATTATTACTTCTAAAGGCTTTATATAGCCTTAAATAAGCCCCTAGGCAGTAGTAGTTAAAGATAGAATCTATATTAAAAGATATAGGTTTTATATCTTTAAATTCTAATATATCTACTTATTATAACTAGAGTAAAGATAATCCTTATTTCATTATTACCTACATTAATAATTTTCTTATACTCTATAGAGATATCAAGTCTATAGAAAATATAAAGAGTAAAATCTCTAAATATAGAGAGATATAGGACCTAGGCGAAGTTTCTAAATTTCTAGAGCTTTATATATCTAGAGATAGATCTAAAAGATCTATAACTATCTCTTAGGCCTATTATATCTAATAACTTCTAGAAAGATTTAATCTACTAGGAGCAAAAGAAAATAATATACCTATATCTACTAGTATATTAAATAGCTGTCTTAGTAACAAATTAGAAGGTTATACTCCTTCTAAGGACCTATTAAAGGAATATTAACGCCTTATAGGTTCCCTTATATACGCTATGTTTATAACTAGGCCTAATATAGCCTATAGCGTATCTTTTACCTCTTGTTACCTTTATAACCTAACAGAATTCCTACTTAAACAAGGAAAGGGTATTTTAAAACATTTAAAAGAGACTATTAATTATAATATTACCTATTAAGGTAATATAGATATTAATAGCTCTAATAATACCTTTAACCTAGTAGGATATACTAATTCTAACTAGGTAAGTTATAAAGAAACTAGAAAATCTACTTCTAGTTATCTTTTTACTGTATTAGGGGGCCCTATTAGTTAGAAATCTAAAAGACAGTTAACTTTATCCCTATCTACTATTAAGGCTAAATTTAGTAGCCTATAGGAAGCTATTAGGGGGGCAGTCTAGCTAAAAGGCTTATTATCTAAAATAGGGTATAATATAACCGCTATAAATATAAAAACAGATAATAACGCAGCCTTAGGCTTAGGCTATAACCTAGAATATTACTAAAGAACTAAGTATACTGCCTTATATTATTATTATACTTACTAAGAAGTTAAAAAAGGTAATATAGGAGTAGAATATATTCCTACTTCTTCTATACCTATAAGTAGCTTAGTAAAACCCCTTTCTAGGGTTAAATCTTAATAATCTATTAGGCTAATAGGCCTATTAGTAATAATAAGCCTATATAATATATCTATTTATTAGATATATTTTTCTTAATAATATTAGGACTTTTTATTAATAAGTTATTAAACTTATTAATATTTACCCTATCTGCTTCTACGTAACTCCAGGGTAACTCTTTTTAACTTCACTACTTTTGCTCTATAATAAAGCAAAAGAGGGAGTGTTAGAAGTCAGAGTATCTCTAGATACCAATTTACTTCTTTATCTTATATTTCCTCTATTATAAAGGTAATATATATATAAGACATATATATATATACTCTACTAACTTAGCAGATTAATATATATATTAACTACGTAAGCATGTCTAATTACGTAATTAACTAAAGATTAAAGAAGGTACTAGAATATCTAAGATCTCTTAAGCTCCTACCTTCTAACTCTATCTTTTCTATAAGGTTATTACTTTAAGTTAGGGTTATTTACTTAAGATTATTATGTTACGTAACTAAGGGTTAATTTCTAAGTAGCTTACGTAAGTATAGAACATTTTAGTAAGCTAAGTATAGCTATATAAGAGCTAGAATTCTTCCTATTTCTAGTTTCCTTTTCTTCTTTCTCTAAGGAAGTAAATAGTTAATAATCTAACTACTATACTCTCTCTTAACTATA
>NW_007361531.1:0-1164 GCF_000149035.1 Colletotrichum graminicola M1.001
CCTCACTTTCCTGTTACACCCGACGAAATCTCGGAGGCTAATCGTTTTCCCGTGGCCAAGAAAATTTACACACGAAATAACTTGAAGTATGCGCTGGATTGCATTTCCAACGTCGAGTCTACAACAGTGTGCTTCAACGCGATAGGACGTACAGGAGGGAGATATGTTGCGCTCGAGCCATTCCCTAGGCATGCCGCAAATCGAGCGGTAGTCACAACGGACTTTGTTATCGGGCCTTGCATCTTTGGCGAAGGCTGCACGTATCCAGCGCCATACGCACGCGAGCCAGATGAGAAGCTTCATGCTTTTGGCGTTGAGTTGTGGGAAATTGCGCAGAAGCTGGTGCATGAGGGCAAACTTCATCATCACCCCGTCCGAATACTAGACGGCGGATTCGATGGTATTCAGGAGGGCTTAAAATTGCTCTCGAAGAAGTGTGTATCAGGAGAGAAGATTGTGGTTCGCATGGAAACCTAATGTCGCAGCTAAGATTTAGGATCCAGCGGGCGTCTTGTTTTGGATGCTTTTCGTTACCAAAACGTATAGCTAAATGATCGGCTTAATACTGCCGAAAAGACCCATCATGGTTTGCGTTAAAATATTTTGAATTATATTTTCCTCTTCTCCCAAATACTCTCAGGTGTATGCTTTCGAGGCCATGGTAAGCTTCTCAGGGTTTGCTTCTTGCCATAGGTCGGCATGGCTTTAGCCAATTACAGGCTCTCCGAGTGTAGTCAACACGAATGTCTTCATTTCAGATAAGCTCAAGCCCCGAGAATATATCGAATAGGTTTGGTCTCACTTAAGATTTCAAGGACAGACTTTAGGGCCAACTATCCATTCGTCATTTCTCAATGCGAGGCTTCCAAGGGATTAAATTTTCGATTCATCTAGATGTTTCTTAAAGTATCTCGTGACAAACTGAATATCTTCCAATGACTTTGGTAACTCGTGTCCACCTTCGAATTCGTGGAACTCAGAGCTCTGAGAGGAAAAGTGCGTCGTGAACATCTGCCAAGTCTGTGGATAGCCATACACATCCTTCCGCCCACCAAGATGCAATGTCGGGATCTTGATCACGATCTCGTTCTCGTCAAGGCGCTTGGTCGCACAAAAGTCGCGCATATACTGCGTCATTATTTCCCTGTAGCGGAGCAGATCAGA
>NW_007361531.1:3385-5110 GCF_000149035.1 Colletotrichum graminicola M1.001
ATAAGTAGATAAAATATAGTAAATATATTATAGTATAATATACTATATACACTATATACACTTATAACTATATAACTACTTTAAATTCTACTATATATATAAAAGATAAGAATATTACTATATAAAGAATAGTACTTCTAAGAAGAGTACTATTCTCCTAAGGAGTTACTTTAGTAGTAAAACACACTAAGTAAACTATATAAGCAAAGTGTGTTAGATTAATAACCTAACTAAATAATAACCTAATAAATAAACCTAATTAATAACCTAGAATCTAGAAGAAGTCTCTAGAAATCTAAGATAACCTTAGGAAAATAAGTATAAATAATCCCCTTTTCTCCCTCTATCTAGATAGTTAGTCTTAGTTAAAAATAAGTAAGAAATATAATATATTATATTATAACTATATTCCTTATCTCCTATTTTCTATCTTATCTTATCTCTTATCTCTTATCTTTATATTACCCCTTATTACCTCTAAAAGGTTATAAGCCTAGCTCTTTAAAGACCTAAAAGAGACCTTTAAAAAACGACTTTAACGAGATTTAAACCTATAACCCCTAGATCTTTAAAGATTATATATTTAACTAACAACTAACTAGACTATATTAAGACCTTCTGCTAAAGGTAATATCTATTAAAATAGATTTAAAGATAAACCTTCTACGCCTTAATAGAACTATTAACTATACCACTTAGGCAGTTTAAATCCAGGCCCTCCTTATATCTAAAGAGATTATTATTAATCTTAATAAGCCTCTTTCTAAAGAAAATAAAGATAATAATAATAAAGCTTTAGCTTTTATCTAGTTATACTATTCTAATAGGCCTTTAAGAGTTATTAAAGACTATACTAGTGCCTTAGAAGCCTAGAAGAAGCTAGCTAATCTATATAAGCCTAAGGGCTTTATAAACAAATTCTTAACCTATAAGGAATTCTTTAATACCTCTTTAGAGGATTTTAATACTATAGAAGAATACCTTACTAAGGTTAAAGAATTAACTAATAACCTAGCTAATAATAAGCTAGAAATACTTAAGAAGGTAATTATTACTTAGGTTTTAAATAGCCTAAATAATAGTTATAAGGGTTTTATAACTAATATAACCTAAAGCCTTTAATAAGATCCTAATTCTTATAATCTAGATATACTATTTTCTAGCCTTCTAGATAAATATAAAAGAAAAAAAAGATCTAATATTATAGCTATAACCTAAGCTATTAAAAATAATAAGGTAAATAAAAAACTATAGAAAAAAGAGAAAGGTTTATTTTATAGAAACTATAAGAAAACTAACTATATAGAAAGTAATAGCAGTTTTTTATATCTTAAAAAAGCACCTAAATAGTAAAAAAATAAGGAAATTTAAAAAGAAGATAAAGTAGTTAATATAACTACTAATAAGGATAATAAGGAAATAGATATTAATATAAGCCTTTCCTTTAGAGGAGATACTCCTCCTGCTTATAATCCTAAGGCCTATAATAATATTCCTTTTAAAAATATAAGTATTATACCTAATAATAATAATAATAATAATAATACTAATAAAATAACCTTAGGTAATTTAATTAAGGAAAAACTAAGGGAAATAAAATAAATTATATCTAAGAATAAGAATAAATTGTTATTTTGCCTTAATATAGCTGCTATAATATATACTATAAGTAATATTAAATATTTATCTAATATAACTTCTATTAAAGCAGAAATAAAATAGGGA
>NW_007361532.1:0-1573 GCF_000149035.1 Colletotrichum graminicola M1.001
AATAACCTAAGGTAGCTATAGTAGTTACTAGTACTACTACTACTTATATTTAGGTAGTTATAGTATAAAGAAAAGCTACTATAAGCTTTTTTATATTTAATACTAGTAGAGGTAGTATAGCTATAGTTAACTATAGGCTTCTTTACTACCCCTACTAGCTAAGGTTATTTTATAACTAAGCTATACTTATTAGGTCTTAGTGTTTTTATAATTATCTTACTATTAACTTTAACTTTACTAATTAGGTAGCTATAGTTATAGCACTAGCCTCTTTACTAAGGTACTAACTTAAGGGAATTATATTTCTTACTTAACCTTAAGCTAAAAGTAGTAAATATTATATTTACCTTAAGGGTAGGTATATATCTTATTCTTATTAGCCTTAGGTATAGTAACTTATACTATCTAGAAATTAGCTTAGTATAGTAAAAAACTATAGTCTAAGTAGGCCTACTAATAGGATAGTATTATAGCCTAGTAGGCTTATAATTTCTTATTTTTTACTTTTTAACTTAGACTATATTATTATAATAGCTTCTACTTACTTTAAAGATAATAGGTTTAAAAAAATACTTCTTCTTTATTTAGGTGTATTACTTATTATAATACTTTTACTTAGGGGTAGTTATTAAAGAGGCTTCTTTAAGAAGTAAGTAGTATTTACTTAGTTAGGTTCTTTTTTAGTATAACTAGGTTTTTAAATAACTAAAAGCTTTATAAGTTACTATAAAATAGTTAGATATCCTCTACCTTACTATATAGTCTTAATAAAAGTAATACGTTAATTTCTATATCTTTAATAATTCTTTTTACTATATAAAAGGTGTTTTTAATTTAAAAAAAGTTATTAGCCTAGCTAATATCTAACTAAAAGCCTTATTACTAGTTATTACTAAAGTAGTAAAAGCGCGTAGGGTATAAGGGACTCTTATGGTATAGTAACTATATAGAACACTATAACTACTAAAAGTAACATTAGATTCCTTACTAATTAGTATATAAATTATCTTAATCTATTTAGAATTAATATTAATTATAAGTATTAAACTATAAGATTAAGTATAATTATACCTTAATTAGGTAGGTAATTACTCCTAATTATCTTATATTATTATAATTAAAAGTAAATTATAAAGAGGCTTAAGTTTAATTAAAAGGTAAGTATAAGTATAAAAGATAAATTATATATATTTATCTTTAAATCTATTAACACTAGCTTATATCTTTATACTTAATTAGGATTAAGATCTTCTAATTAGCCTATATACTATCTTACTTTAGGCTAATTACCTTACCTTACTCTAATTATCCCCTAATTTCTTCTTTATAAGTCCTCTTAGGGAGAAATTATCCTTAAGATTAGCCCTTATATAACTACTTTTATAGTAAATTAGCGTTAGCCTTTTTTTAATTCTTTTTTTTAGCCTTTACCTCCTGCTTATATACCTCTTTTATATAATCTTATTAAAGCCTTATGTCCTTATAATCCTAGCCCTCTTAATTCTAACTTAATAATAGTAGTACCTAAAGTGTATATATAAAGGTTATATAAGCTAACTTATTAATTAAGTTA
>NW_007361532.1:3922-5222 GCF_000149035.1 Colletotrichum graminicola M1.001
TAGTAGTAGTTAAGCTTTATACCTAGTAAGGAGTTCCTTAAGAGCTAGAATATCCTATACTATTTCTAGTAAGTTACTTTAAATTATATAGTTATAAGTTAATTAGTCCTTCTCTTTTTAAAGCTATTACTAATTATAAGTTTCTCTTAGTATTTAAAGTATACTATTTAGTATAAACTACTAGGCTTAGTTAGAGAGCTATATTATAAACTTTAAATTATTACTTTATTTAGTAATAAAACTATTAGTTAAGTAATAATTAACTTTTAGGGGTTATATATAAATTAGGCTATCTTATATAAAATCTTAGTAAATCCTAGTCTTATAAATAGCTCTCTTATCTTTTTATATTACGTCTTTATAAGTAAGGCCTATACTAGTTACTTTAGAGTGCTATTCTAAAAGCTTCTTAGTTATACTTTTATAGTTAACTTACTTTTAATTTAGGCGTATAGTATTTATAACGTTATACTATATAGTTACTATACTTATAGCTTCTAGAAGTAAGTTAGTCTAGATCTAGAGGGAGATATCTAGGTTATAGCTCCTTATTTTAAGTATATATCTCTTCCTAGGGAATTCTTAAATTAGTATACTAATTATATATTTTAGAAGTCTAGTACTAGTTATAACTACTAATCTAATAATAATTATTAGTTTACTAGTAGTTTTAAGACTAAGCTAGATAATAAAAAGTATTTTAAGTATAAGAATAGTAGTAAAGAAGTCTTTTTATTAATTAACCTAAATATTATACTAATTTTAATTAAGTACTTTTAGCTTAATAATACTTTAAAGAAACTAAAGGTATAGGCTAGTAAGGGTAAAAAGTACTAAGACTTTATTAAAAGTAGTAAAGTAAACTTTAAAGAGAGTAATTCTATATATAACTTAGAGGTTTATTAAAGGATTACTTAGGATTAAGATAGTAATTTTACGTTTTTACTAAAGTTTTTTTTAAAGAAAGTAGAGGTTTAATTAATTAGTTTCTTTATCTTAAAGATAATAGTAATAAGGTTAATAGCTAACTTAAGCTTCTTAAGTAAGGTAAGCTAGTGTTTTTAAGGTAAAAAACATAGTAGTTATAGACTTCTTCTTATAGTTATTAATTACCTTAGTAAAGTAGCTATAAGTAGTATAATTTCCTAAAGCTTCTTTTTAATTTATTTATCCTTTATACCTTTATATAGAATTAGTAAAAAGAGATATTTTAATTTAAAAAGCTTAAGAAGGTATGTCCCTAGTGTTAAAATAGTAATTAGTAGTACACTTAATATACTTAAGTTATCTTTAGCTAGTA
>NW_007361533.1:0-879 GCF_000149035.1 Colletotrichum graminicola M1.001
TACTAAGAACTATAAACTATAGTCCTAGGTTATTACTTTTAATAATATATTACTTATTCTTAACTTTTATATCTTTAGTAGTATAATTACTTAGTGGCTTAAAAAGAAACTACTAAAGTAGTATAAGCTATACTAGAACTAGTATAGTATATATTAATATAAGTACTAGCTAGTTTATTAGTAGTACAGTAAAAACTAGGCCTAAGGCTACTTACTTAATACCTTTTACTAGGCCTAGATATAGTATACTAACTACCTTAGCCTATATTACCTTAACTCCTTAACCTACTCTACTAGGCCTTAACTCTAGAATAAAGTATTTTAGATACTTATAGTAGCTAATAAGTAGCTAGTCTACTACTAAGGCCTTACTTTCTTCTAGGCTACTAAGTAGGCCCTAGAGGGCCTACTAGTAACCTATAAGGGAGCCCTTAATAGTACACTATACTACTTATCTTAACCCCCCTTAGCTAGCTTATATTTAGCTACCCCTAGTGCTATACTTACTAAGGGCCTTTAAACTAAAAAAGATATCTTTATAATTATTAATATATAGCTATTAAAAAAAGGTATAACCTTAACCTTAGTACTAAGAACCTTTATTTATAAGTCCCTTATACTTACTACTCTTTATTAAAGCACTATTTGAATTAAAAACCTTTACTAATATAACTAATAACCTACTATATATATATCTTTTAAGTTAATATCTAGAAAACTAGGCTAATATATAATACTACTTTTACCTTTAGTTTAGCTACTAAAGCTAAAGTTATCTTTATTTAAGAACCCTAGTGCTCTCTAGATAAGCTATAAATATATAAAGTCTTACTTTAACTATACCCTCTTTTACTATTTATACCTAGTTAATACTAAAAA
>NW_007361533.1:3036-5023 GCF_000149035.1 Colletotrichum graminicola M1.001
TTTTTTTATTATTAATAATAATAATTATATATATTACTATATTTCTTTACCTCTCTCTATAGTTATAATTACTATAATTACTTACTACTAGTAAGGTAATCTATAATACTAATTATTTTAAATTAATACCTTCTAAAGGAAAAAAGAAGAAGGCTATATATACTTATACTACTAAAAGCATATAGGGTATAAGGACTCTTGCAGTGCAGTAACTATATAGAACACTATAACCACTAAAAGTAACATAAGATTCCTTACTAATTAGTATATAAATTGTCTTAATCTATCTAGAATTAACATTAATTATAAGTGTTAAACTATAGGATTAAGTATAATTATACCCTAATTAGGTAGGTAATTACTCTTAATTGTCTTATATTATTATAATTAGAGGTAAATTATAGAGAGGCTTTAGTTTAATTAGAAGGTAGGTATAAGTATAAAGGATAAATTCTATATATCTACCTCTAAACCTATTAATACTAACTTATATCTTTATACTTAATTAGGATTAGGATCTTCTAATTAAGTACGTATACTACCTTACTTTAGGCTAATTACCTTACCTTACTTTAATTATCCCCTAATTTCTTCTTTATAAGTCCTCTTAAGGAGAAATTATCCTTAAGATTAGCCCTTATATAACCACCTTTATAGTAAATTAGTATTAGCCCTTCTTCTTGTTCTTCTTCTTAGCTTCTGCCTCCTGCTTATATACCTCCTTTACATAATCCTATTAAAGCCCTATATCCTCTTAATCCTAGCCCTCCTAATCCTAGCTTAATAATAGTAGTACCTAAGGCGTATATATAGAGGTTATATAAGCTAACTTATTAACTAGGTTATTATATTAATTAACTTATTCCTCTTATATATACTTATTAATTACTAGTTTCTTAAAAAGCTTATTTTAGTAGTATAGTAGTTAATAATAGTAATTTATAGCCTCTTATTAAAGTAACTTATTAGCTTCTTACTAATTAAGCTCTAACTTACTAAGTGTTAACTTATAATTTACTTATCCTAACTATAAGTTTAGATCTTAAGAAGTTATATCTTTTAGCTATAAGCCTTTACGTTACTTAATTAATAAGGGTTTCTAAAGCAGTTAAGCCTAAGTTAGAAGGTTCTCCTCTATAACGTCTTTAATCTTAAGTAAAACCTAAGCTAGAGGCCTAGTTCTAGTAACTAATAATAAAGTTAGCCTAAATAAGACAGGAGGTAAATATAGGTTTATAAGTAAACATATAAGTCTCTCTAATTATAGCGTTATGTTAAGCGTCTAGAGAATTAGCTATAAGGTAACTAGTAATATTTAACTAGGAGGTATAAGACTTATAGGAGTATACTTAGAATTAGACCTTTTTTTAATAGTATTTATTACTAAAATAAACTAATTAAGTAGGTTTTAAGGTATAAAGCCTAGTAATAGTTTAAGTAGTAAGCGCTATCTTTAATTAGTAACTAATTAATAATAATATAGGCTAAAGATCTAAAGATTAGTTAGTATACTTTATTTAATTAACGCTATAAAGCCTAGCCTTATATATAGCTTCTTAATAATTATATAGTCTAATTTAGCGCCTACTAATACCCTTATATAAATATTTTTATATTAACTATAAATATCCTTAAGATATATTCCTAAAGTATTATATATAGTATTATTAACTTAGTTACCTTTATAGTAAAACTTATAGCTAATCTACTAAATTTAGTATATATATATTTAATTACTTAGTGTACTTTTTATTTTATTACTTTAGAAGATAAGATTCTTAGTTAGGTATAATTTACTATACTAAACTACTATTTAGAACTACTCTAAAACATAGAGGCTACACTCCTATAAGCTAGGCTATTAGGCTGTATTAATAACGTAAGCACTAGCGTTAATTAGATTCTTAATATATAGTAAGGCCCCTATATCTTAATAAAATCTTTAGAGCGCTAGGATATTATTAATAAAGATTACTTTAGATTAGCC
>NW_007361534.1:0-1101 GCF_000149035.1 Colletotrichum graminicola M1.001
AGAATAATAATATAATATTACCTATTATAATAAGTTAATAACTCTTTAAAATAGTTAGATTCTAATATACAAAAAGATAAATTATTTTCTATAATTAAATCTAATATCTTTAAATAAGCTTCTTCTTCTTTAAATATATTAGAATCTTCTCTAGGTCTTTTTCTAGAGGTAATACTAAATATATTATTATTTTTAGATTTCTTAAAGTTATCTCCTATATAGTATATTATATTAGTATTTAATTAATTAAAAAAGATATATATATTATTTAATATAATATATATAGATTACTTACTTATTTGTAATGTTTTTTTTGTTTCTTTATTGTAAGTAGTTAGAGGATAATATTATTTATAGTGTTTAATGTAATTAGAATTTAAAAATCCCCTTATATTAGATTTCTAGCTTTTAGAACACCTATATTATTAATATTAGTAAATATTTACTATATATATATATATACATATATATTTAAGTATTATATAATATATACTATATATATATATATACTTAAGTATTATATAATATATACTATTAGTTAATTAATTAATTTAAATCTAACTTATATAGTAGAGTTTATTAAAATTTGTCTTTTTTTAGTAGGATTTATAGGTAAAAGAGATCTAGTAAATAGATTTACTAAAAAAATATATATATTAGACTTTTCTAATATATAATCTTTATTATTATATATAGAAGATACTATATTAGAAGTATTAGTATTTTATAAAGTTTAAATACTAAGACTATTATCTTATAAAGTAGTAGATATAAAAGAATCTATTTTAAAGTAAATTTAAATACTAATAAATAGTATAATTAGTAAAGTTATATATAACTTAGTATATAATAGTATAGTTATAAATTATTACTTTTAGTAATTATATTTTTATTAGTATATCTAAATATTATAAAGTAGAAAAAGTTAAGTCTTATATAGTTATATTTTAATACTTTACTTTAAATTCTTTATTAAAGTATTATAATATAACTATAATATAAGAAAATAAAGACCTAAAGTACTTAAGTACGCTTTTATTTTATTCCTCTAATATTAAAGGAAGTAAAACTAGACCTTTTTATTTAGTTAGTTATTAACTA
>NW_007361534.1:3854-5616 GCF_000149035.1 Colletotrichum graminicola M1.001
CTAATTATATAGTAATTAGTTTATATAGCTTACTACTATTTAAGTAATGGTAAAGCGTTATAATCTCTAGGAGTATATTAACCTAGAGGTTACAGCAGCAGCCTATTTAATCCTTAAGTATATCTAAAGAAACTAATAAAGCTACTTATAATATAATATCTACACGCCTTAACTAAGAATAAGCTTACTACTTATTAAAAGGTTACTATAGCTATAGTAATTACTAGGATATCCTAGTAAGTAACTATATAGCTATATATAGTAAGAAGTAAGGCTATTATAGCTATACCTAATAGGCTTATATAGAATAGTAAATATATAATAATACTAAATAACTTTAACTTATATAATCTTATATACTTAAATAGCTAAATAAGCTACTATTATAAGGAAGTATATAAGTATACTACTTAGTAAAAGGACGTTAAAAACGTAGCTAATATAGTTAAATCTACTATATTTATAAATCTTTAAGAAAGATATTATAAATCTAATAAATTACTAGCTAAATAGCTTAATAAGCTTAGCGTAGTAGTAAGAATAACTAAAGAAAAGTATATAAAGTATACTTATAATAAATATAGTAAAGTATTAGTAAAAGCCTAGTAAAAGGCCTTAACTACTAAAAAAGATCTTACTATATAGCTTAATAAATAGAATATAGCTTATAGTAAATTAGTATAAGTTAATTTACTTAACTACTAATAGCTATTAATCTAGTTTAATAACCTTACTACTACTTTATAAAGTAGTTTACTTAGCTTCTAGCTAGATTTATATATAGTAACTAGTAAAATAATAAGTAACTAGAATAATTTTAACTAGTAGTCTCTCTATAAGATAGCGCTAGAGAGGGTTAAAGCCCTTACTAATAACTTACTATACTATAGCTAAGTAGGCTATAGTGTAGTTAGCTTAACTAGAAGTAATAGTAATAATAACCTAATATATAGTAAAAATATAGTAAAAGAGAATAAATTAACTAATAAGAGATATTACTATTAATAAAGTGTAAGTAAAAAAGTAAAGTGCCTTATATACTTTAATCTTTATTTATTATAACTTTATTACTTTATAAATAAGTTCTAAAGGCCTAATAATTAGTAAGTAAATATATAATATTAGTAATAAATTAATAAGTATATAGTAAGTAATTTTAACTTTATTTAATAAGTATAGAGAATTAAGGCTAAGTTGTATTAACTATATAGTAAATACTATATAAAGGTAGCCTTTTATACTACTTTATAAGGCTATAAGCTAGGTAATTTAGTCTTACTTAATTTAAGTACTACTAACTATATATTTAACTATATATTATAGTTTATTACGTTAGTAGTAGCCCTAATTAGTAACTATATTTAAGCTAGTACTACTTAAGTTATAATTAAAGGATATAGTACTATAAAGATTATTCTAAAGGGTACTAATAGCTTACTAACTAAGCTCTATATATATAACATAATATATTATAGCGTATTTACTATATTACTTATTGTTTTTATAAGGCTATACTAATAAGGCATATAGTAAGATATAAGCCTAGGTAATAATTACCTAAGGTATATAGACTATAGCCTTATAGGCTATATTAAGAAATAAAGTAACTAATAAGTACTTAAATATTATAAGTAATATAGCTATAGCTAAGAAAGTAAAGGCGCTTTTACTATATATTTTACTAATAATTTACTACTAACCTTATAAGGAAGAAATAAATTGGGATACTAATATAGTAATAACACTTAGATATAAAAGCTTA
>NW_007361535.1:0-2862 GCF_000149035.1 Colletotrichum graminicola M1.001
ATTAACTATAGACGTCCTTAAGATATATTCCTAAAGTATTACCAAGAGTATTATTAACTTAGTTACTTTTATAATAAAACTTATAGCTAATTTACTAAATCTAGTATATATATATTTAATTACTTAGTATACTTTTTATTTTATTACTTTAGAAGATAAGGTTCTTAGTTAGGTATAATTTACTATACTAAACTACTATTTAGAACTATTTTAAAATATAAAGACTATACTTTTATAAGCTAGGCTATTAGGCTATATTAATAATATAAGCACTAGTGTTAATTAGATTCTTAATATATAGTAAGGCCCCTATATCTTAGTAAAATCTTTAGAGTGCTAAGATATTATTAATAAAGATTACTTTAAATTAGCCTACCTCCTAAAGAGGGTTATACTAATAGACTATACTATCCTATTAGTTAATAATTATTTTTATAAAGTGTTTAGGATAATTAATAAATAGTAAAAAAAGGACTAGGTGTATAAAAGTCCTAATTACTTTATAAGTAGTAAGTAACTAAAGAACTAGGACTAAGGTAATATTTAGATTAGTAAAATATTTCTAGCTAATTAGAACTACTATAATATTATAAACTAGTAATAAGTCTTAGGTTATAACCTCTAACGCTATAGTAATCTTATCTCTCCTTATTTAATTATTTTAAAGTAGTTAACCCTAAAGGTTATAGTAATTAAAGAGGATAGCTTTTGCTTTTTAGTAGCTTTAGCCTTACTATTCTTAGTAGCTATCCTAGATTATAAAGGCTACTAGTTACTATTATAAGAACTAATCTATATCCTTTTAAAGGAGCTAGTTAGGAAAATATATATTAAGTTTAGTTAGAATAAAGTATATAAAACTATCTTAAATAGGTATAACTTATAGGTACACCTTAGTCTAGTAGCTAAAGTAGTTATTTACGCTAGGATTAATAAATTAAGAGTTTTAAGCTTCTTTAGTTATAGCTAGTAGTATATTCTTAAATCTAATTAGTCTATTTAATTACTAGCGTCTTATATAATTATATAAGTTATTCTTAAAGTTATATATAGTATAAGGGCGCTAGATCTAGGTAGCTATACTACTATAGTTCTATAAGGAAAAAGAGATTAGGCTAATAAAAGATATTATAGTAGCGTTTAGTAGTAAAGAAAAAAAAGTAATTAGTCTTAGGTTTAGTAGGTATATAGTATAGTATATAATTTTAAGTAGTAATTATAATAAAAAAAAAGATTAAGTTTAATAGTATATAGGGAAAAAGGTAGCTTTTATAGAGAATAGCTAGATTATTACTTAAATAATTATTATTATTATTAAAAAAGTAAAAAAGAAAGGATTAATTAAGAAGAAAAGAGGTAGGTTAATATAGTAATAGGTAAAGGAGGCCTTAATTAGAGCTAGAAAAGAATAACCTAGTAAATAAAGTAAAATTAGGAGAAAAAAGAAGTAATTTACTTATTATTAGTAAGTAAGGCAGTAAATTATTCCTTTAGGCTAATTATAAATTAGTTAGTTAGTCTTTTTTTTACCTACCTAAATTAGTTTACTACGCCTTCCTTTTTAGTAGATTAACCTTCCTAAGGATAAAAAAGAAAATCTTTTCTTATTAACCTACTTTTAAACCTTTTTATTAATAACTACTTTTATTAATTAACTTAAATCTTTACCTTACTATCTTAGTTTTTTAGATCTATTATTATTAATAGTTAATATATCTAACCTAAACGCTATTAATAATTATAAAGTTAATTATACCTTACTTATATAGATCTATCCTTAGTAGTAGTTAAGCTTTATACCTAGTAAGGAGTTCCTTAAGAGCTAGAACATCCTGTATTATTTTTAGTAAGTTACTTTAAATTATATAGTTATAAGTTAATTAGTCCTTCTACTTTTAAAGCTATTACTAATTATAAGTTTCTTTTAGTATTTAAAGTATACTATCTAGTATAAGCTACTAGGCTTAGTTAGGGAGCTATATTATAAGCTTTAAATTATTACTATATTTAGTAATAAAACTATTAGTTAAGTAATAATTAACTTTTAGGGGTTATATATAAATTAGGCTATCTTATATAAAATCTTAATAAATCCTAGTCTTATAAGTAGCTCTCTTATCTTTTTACGTTACGTCTTTATAAGTAAGGCTTATACTAGTTACTTTAGAGTGCTATTCTAAAAGCTTCTTAGTTATACTCTTATAGTTAACTTACTTTTAATTTAGGCGTATAGTGTTTATAACGTTATACTATATAGTTACTATGCTTATAGCTTCTAGAAGTAAGTTAGTCTAGATCTAGAGGGAGATATCTAGGTTATAGCTCCTTATTTTAAGTATATATTTTTTCCTAAGGAGTTCTTAAATTAGTACACTAATTATATATTTTAGGAGTCTAGTGCTAGTTATAACTACTAATTTAATAATAATTATTAGTTTACTAGTAGTTATAAGACTAAGCTAAATAATAAAAAGTATTCTAAGCGTAAGAATAGTAGTAAAAAAGTCTTTTTATTAATTAACCTAAATATTAAGCTAATTTTAATTAAGTACTTTTAGCTTAATAATACTTTAAAGGAACTAAAGGTATAGGCTAGTAAGAGTAGAGAGTACTAAGACTTTATTAAAGGTAGTAAGGTAAACTTTAAAAAGAGTAATTCTATATATAACTTAAAGGTTTACTAGAGGATTACTTAGAATTAAGATAGTAATTTTATATTTTTACTAAAGTTCTTTTTAAAAAAAGTAAAAGTTTAATTAATTAGTTTCTTCATCTTAAAGATAATAGTAATAAAGTTAATAGCTAACTTAAGCTTCTTAAGTAAGGTAAGCCCGTCTTTTTATAGTAAGAAAAATAGTAGTT
>NW_007361536.1:0-2852 GCF_000149035.1 Colletotrichum graminicola M1.001
ATAGAATAGCAGAAAGAACAAATAAAGCTATTCTAGAGAAGGGCTAGGACTATTATAGCAGTAAATAACTTACCTAAGTTTCTATAGGATATTATTCTTAAAGAAACTACTAAGTAATTAAATTATACTGCTATAAGAAGACTAAAAAAGACCCCTATAGAGGCTTTTCTAGATTATTTTTATCCTAATAAGGATAATAAACTAGATTTATCTAAATTAAAGAAAATAGGCTTTAAGGTCTTAGTCTATAGACCTAAAGAAAGGCATATCTAATTAGATAAATTAAATACCTATATAGAAGAAGGTATTTATTTATCTATAGAAGGGAATAATATATATACTATATATATTCCTTTTAGGCCTTATAGGTCCTCTATAGTAAGGACCTTATATATTAAATTTATAAAAAGTACTATAAGAGAGGAAGAAAAAACTACTATTCCTTTTAGTACTTCTATAAATAAAGAAATTATTTCTTCTTTTAATATAGAGGTTAGAATACCTACTATATCTAAAGAAGAAAAAGATAAATATAAGGCTTATAATAATAATAATACTATAGAATATAACTATAGTATTAAAACTCTAGAGCCTACTACTTTAAAACAAGCTCTAGAAGGACCTAAAAAAGACCTTTAGTTAGAAGCTATATATAAAGAATTAGCTACTATTATCTAAAGAGGCACTTTAAAAGCAGTAGAACCTAATAAAGCATATAAGTCTTCTAGGGTACCTTTAACTACTAAATAGGTCTTTAAGAAAAAATTTAATATTAACAGTAATATTAATAAATATAAGGCCTAATTATATGTTAGAGGTTTCTAGTAAAAATATAGGCTAGATTACTTTTAAACCTTTACTATAGGTAGTAACCTTACTACTTATAGGGTACTATTAGCTATAGTAGTAGCCTTAGATTAGGAAATCTAATAAATTAATATTATTAGAGCCTTTCTATATAGGGATTTAGAAGAAGAGGTATATATAGCCCTTCTAATATCCCTTTATCTAATTTCTTTAATAAATACCCTAATTTAAATACTATAAATTAGGAAAATAATAAGAATTAGATATTATTACTTTTAAAGGCTTTATATAGCCTTAAACAAGCTCCTAGGCAGTAGCAGGTAAAGATTAAATCTATATTAAAAGATATAGGTTTTATATCTTTAAAATCTAACGAAGTCACCTATTATAACCAGGATAAAAATAATCCTTGTTATATTATTACCTATATTAATGATTTTCTTATACTTAATAAAGATATTAAGTATATAGAAAATATAAAGGGTAAAATCTCTAAATATATAGAGATTTAAGACCTAGGTAAAGTTTCTAAATTTCTAGGGCTTTATATAACAAGAGATAGATCTAGAAGATCTATAACTATCTCTTAAGCCTATTATATTTAACAACTTCTAGAAAGATTTAATCTACTAGAAGCAAAAGGAAATAATATACCTATATCTCCAGGTATATTAAGTAGCCCTCTAGGTAACAAATTAGAAGGTTATACTCCTTCTAAGGACCTATTAAAGGAATATTAACGCCTTATAGGTTCCCTTATATACGCTATGTTTATGACTAGGCCTAATATAGCCTATAGCGTATCCTTTACCTCTTGTTACCTCTATAACCTAACAGAATTCCTACTTAAGTAAGGAAAGGGTATTTTAAAATATTTAAAAGAGACTATTAATTATAATATTACCTATTAAGGTAATATAGATATTAATAACTCTAATAATACCCTTAATCTAGTAAGATATACTAATTCTAACTAGGCAAGTTGTAAAGAAACTAGAAAATCTACTTCTAGTTATATCTTTACCTTATTAGGGGGCCCTATTAGTTAGAAATCTAAAAAACAGTTAACTATATCCCTATCTACTACTAAGGCTGAATTTAATAGCCTATAGGAAGCTATTAGGGAGGTAGTCTAGCTAAAAGGCTTATTATCTGAAATAGGGTATAATATAACCCCTATAAATATTAAAACAGATAATAATACAGCCTTAAGCTTAGCCTATAATCCTGAATATCATCAGAGGACTAAGCATACTGCCTTATACTACTACTATACTCGTTAAGAAGTCGAAAATAGTAATATAGAAGTAGAATATATTCCTACTTCTTCTATGCCTGCAGATAGCTTAACAAAACCCCTTCCTAGGGTTAAATTTCAAGAATTTATTAAGCTTATAGGCCTATTTAACAATAATAAGCCTATATAATATACCTATACATATAGTATATTTTTCCTACTATTATTAGGATTTTTTATAAATAAGTTATTATACTTATTAATATTTACCCTACACGCTACTACGTAACTCCAGGGTAACTTTTTTCACTTAACCACTTTTACTCTATAATAGAGCAAAAGAGGGAGTATTAGAAGTAAGAATATCTCTAAGTATTCTTATACTTCTTTATCTTATATTTCCTCTATTATAGAGGTTATATATATATAAGATATATATATTTATAATCTACTTACTTAGTAGATTAATATATATATTAATTACGTAAGCATGTCTAATTACGTAATCAACCGAAGATTGGAGAAGGTACTAGAATGTCCAAGATCTCTCCAGATCCTACCTTCTACCTCTGTTGTTCCTATAAGGTTATTGTTTTAAGTTAGGGTTATTTACTTAAGGTTATTATGTTACGTAACTAAGGGTTGATTTATAAGCAGCTTACGTAAGTATAGAATATTCTAGTAAGCTGTATAGGTCTATATAAGGGCTAGAATTCTTCCTGTTTCTAGTTTCCTTTCCTTCTCTCTCTAAGCAAGCAAATAGTTAATAATCTAACTACATATACTCTCTTTTAACTATATATCCTTA
>NW_007361537.1:0-1384 GCF_000149035.1 Colletotrichum graminicola M1.001
GAATATTAATATCTTAGTCCTAATTAGGTACGTTATTATCTTAGCTATACGTATAAATAATAAAGTTCTATATAATATAAAGTTAGAGCACCTTTATATTAATAAAATCTTTAATATCTTCCTCTTAATTTACTTCTTTAATATCTAATAGGCTAGGGGGTTTTTATAATAAACTATTTACTATAGTGTTTTTCTTACTATTAATATACTTAATCTTAAAGTTAAAGAGCTAGATCTAAGACTCTTCTATCTTATTATTATTACTAAAGGTAAGTTATTTACTATACTATTAATCTATATAATAAGGACTCTTATATTAGTCTTTAAAAAGAATTAGATACTAAAGAGGTAGTTATATAGTTATTTAAGGCTTATTAGAACGCCTTATATTTCTAGCTTTCTTATATTATAGTTTAGCTTTAGTCTGTACTAGATTCTACTCTTATACTATAAAACGGCCTGCTTTTTATTAATAATCTATCTTAGTGTAGCGCCTTATCCCTTAACGCTAGTATCTATTATTAGGATAATTTAGCCTGCCTTAAGGCTATAGTCTAATATAATTAGGACTAAAGCCTTAGTAATAGTAGACTTAAGCGCTTCTATAGCTTAAGTATAATCTATATTTTACTAAAAAGACTAATTCTTTTTAAGAAAAAAGTATAAAGGCACTACTATTAATAAGAAGTTCTAGACCTAACACTTATAAAAGGTAATAATCTTTAGGAAAGACTAGATTTCTAAGACTAAGGAGTACTTCTCTTACTTAAGAATCTTAATAACTTTTACTTAATCTAGCTAGTGCTTTTTTATACTATATAAATACTTTATAATTACTATAGATATTTAGTACTATTATAACTTAAGTATAAAGATAGTATATCTAGCTAACTTAATATTAAATAAGACCTAATTAATATTCCTTAAATATTTATAAATAAATTAGTAAATACTAAAATAAGTAAGTAATTCCTTATTATTATACTTTAATTAAGGACCTTTAACTATAATATTATCTAAAAAGGCGCTATAGTATTTTAAAATTAAGTTATAGAGGATTTAAGTTATAATTTAATAGAACTAGGCTACTAAATTTATTACGCCCTATAAGAGAGTATAGTATTAAAAGAGGCTAAGGGGTATTAAAAAGGTTATTAGATTATAGCTTTTGTTATTAAGTATAACTTAATTATAACCTAAGAAGAAATTAAGAAGAGAGATAAGCTAATTTATAATATATTCCTTAGAGAATTAATTTATAAATAAAGGCTACTATATATTATATAAGGTTACTATATTAACTTTTATAGCTAAGTTAATTAGTCTAAGGCTACTATTTCTCTTTAGGATAAAAAACTAAAAATTATAGTAAGTAGTATAGCTC
>NW_007361537.1:3286-4753 GCF_000149035.1 Colletotrichum graminicola M1.001
TAATAGTAAGGACCCCCTAATCTAGATTATAATTATAGTATTATTATTATTAACCTTAATAATCTCTTTATTCTTTAAGGTAAATAAAATATTTTCCTCTTAATTACCTAAGGCCTAACTAACTTTTTTACGCTATATACTTCTTATAATCTATCCTAAGTACGTTTATCCTAGCTAGTATAGTTCTTAAGAGGCCTACCTCTATTATACTATAAAGACGTTAGCGTATTCCTACTCCTTATCCTCTAGTTATACTATATATAGGCACCTAATATTACTTATTAGTACTATAAATAGTAGATCTAAAGTGCTTTACTAAAGGTATTTAACTTATTAATCTAGAATACGCTTTCCTAAGAACTTATAGTCCTTATTAGTAAATAAATTTATAATATAAGAAAGTAAAGTAACTTAATTAGTAACTTTACTTTATTAGCTATCTTTAATTACTAGGAATAGTATATTATTTATTAGACTTTACTTATCTTACTTCCTATAATACTAGGCTCTTTAGACTAAGATTATAAAATATATATCCTTATTAAAGGTATATTACTAATAATCTTAAATAAATTAATACTTATTAGACTAGTAGTACTAATATCTATTTTTTAGTCCTAATACTTTTACTTAATCTAGTTATACTACACTAACCTTAAACACTTAAGTAGACCCCCTTTACTAAATAGAATTTTAATATATCTTAAGTTTACTTATACTATTAGTAAGGTCTTAATTAGTGTTACCTAAGACTAGTTAGTTAACCTAGACGTTAATAGTTAATTATCTTAGTTATTAGTAATCTTAGTACTAATAAGTAGAGTTTCTTTAGGACTATTACTAAGCTAGTTAAGTTATAAAGGTACTATTAGCCTTACTATTAGTAAATAGGGGCTTATACTCCTTCTTATAAGTAATTATATTAAAGAGTCTACTCTTAAACGTTATATACTTTATTAATTAAATAAAGGCTAAAAGGCTAATCCTTATTTTATCTACTATCTTTTCTATAGTCTTAGCGTTAAATTACTTATATATAGCCTTAATTAGGCTTTTATTAAGGAGGTATATAGAGGCCTTATTACTTTACCTTAGTAATTATATTATTAATACTAGTAAAAAGTGCCTTAGCTAAGCGTAAGTCTAAGCTAGAGATTAGTAATCCCCTTATAACCTTCTTAATTTATTCTTTTTTATTAAGAAATTAATTATTATCCTATCTTCTATACTTCTTTAAGAGATAGGCCTTAGCCTAGACCTAAGGTAAGTCCTTAATTATATTTTTTACTAAAGTTTAATAATCTCCCCTTATATAGTAGGCTACTAGTATACCCCTTAATTAGTCTAGCACTTATATAAGCTTATATTAATTCTTATATCTTTCTAAGAAGTTAATAATATTATGTTTAGAAAAAACTATAGTACTACTTTAGCCTAAAAAAGGTATCTTAAAAAAGTTTAAGTTCT
>NW_007361538.1:0-1374 GCF_000149035.1 Colletotrichum graminicola M1.001
CTATAGATTAGTAGATTAATAAGGGGTTAACTATAGGATAGTAGATTTAGCTTTATCCTACTGCTAGCTACTAGGCTAACTTGTCTGTTAGCTAGCCTAAATAATCTAATAGGCCTTAGTTACTATTAAGTTAGATAAGGGGCGTCTTATATATATAGGCTATAATCTAGATAACCTCTAGCTGCTACTAATATTAATAGATATAATAAATGCCTTATAGGCCTTAAAATAACACTCTAAGAATACCTTTTTACTAGTAATAGTTAAATCTATAACCTAGTTATCTAGATATCTAACCTCCTTATAATAGGCCTGCTTTAATAGGCTAAAGACAGCTATATCTAGAGGCTAGAGGACAGTAGAGGCGTATAGTAGTAGAAATAGTAGATATATATTATACTACTAGTATTACTATATAAAATTAATAGTTATATAGCTATAATACCTATTAAGAACTAGTAGTCTAGCCTTCTCTAGCTAGGTAGGCTTAGTGTATAAGATAAAGACCTTCTCTAGCTATTTAAGGGTAGTATTATTAGTTATCTAGCTATTATTAGTTACTATAAATTACTATAGCTTATATATATTAAGGTTAGATAGGAACTACTAGACCTAAAGTGATTTACTTTTATATATAACTAAGGGGGGTAAGAAGCTACTAGTAGTAGATATATACTTAATAATAGATACCTATACCTAGGATCCTAGCTGCTTTTTCTAGATATATTATAATACCTTAGAGCCTAACACTAGCCTATTACCCCCTTTACCCTCTATAATACTAGTCTTATCTATATTCTATCTGTTAGATAAATAGATCTCCTAAATAGTAGGGATACTGGTAAGGTAATAGAAGAAATCCTAGATAACCTTAGGGGAATAGGCTGCCTATTACTAGGTATTAATTACTCTAGATTAGAGGGTTCTAATAGATAGATTTCGCTATATAAATTAGGCTATCTATTTCCTCCTTATAAGAGGATACCTATTACCTATTATACGCTCTACTAGGCCCTTTACTTATTAATAGTTAACATATCTACTAAGGGACTATTAAAAGGTAATATAGGCAGCTAGATTATCCTCCTAGGCCTAGGATAAGTGCTGCCTATCTTTAAAGGCAGTATTCCTACTTTACCTGCTGTAGTATTAATATTAACGTGTTTAATATAGTATACCCTATGCGTAAGCAGCAGCCTGTATACCCTTTCTAGACTGCACCTCTAGAAGGGCCTGTTGGAGCTTATTTTTGGAATATTGCTTTATAATAGGTTAAAGAAGGTATCTTAAAAAAATAGCGTTATTTAGTTATAAATAGCAATTGTTGTGATGGTTTGAAAAAAGTAGTGGTGTTAATAAAGGAGGGGAAATACG
>NW_007361538.1:3787-5251 GCF_000149035.1 Colletotrichum graminicola M1.001
TTAGGGCCAACTACTAGGAGGACTAAGCTAAGCTAGCATTTAAGATATAATTATTGTTACTATATATATTAGTAGAAAATATTATATACCTTTTTCTAATCTTTAAGGGATAAGGATAAAAGTCCTAAGTTTGTTATAGAGATTAGAGTTAGAAGTAGTCTAGGGAGGATAGGCAGTTATAGTAATAGGTATTAATAACTTAGTAAGTCTTATCTTTATTTATAATATCTCTACTAAGGTAACTAAAACTAAAAAGCTAGCTAATACTATTATTACTATTACTACTATTATTACTATTATTACTATTACTATTAATAGGCCCCTAGTTAGCTAAGGCTTAGTATTAAGTTTAATATTATGCTATAGTTATTACCTAAGCGCTTAGATTTATCTAGTATAATTAAGCGTTATATAGAGGAGCGGCAACCTAAAGGGCAGAGCATAACGTCCTAGGAGGTGCACATTCTCAAGAGCAGGTAAGTAAAGCACAGTTCTAAACCTGCTAAGCAGTTCGCCAATAAAGGCGCCAACAACAGCACAAGCTACAGCGTGAACAATAGTAAGTTAGAACTAAGCACGTGCATTATGCGTTTTAGCCTTACCTAGTTTAGACAATTAGTGCGTACGGAGGGACAGAACTTATTACCAGACGACCTTTATTGCTTAGGAGAGAATATGCGTGAAGTTATGCTTGGTTTATGATATATTATGGGTTGCTAACATACAGGCGCTTAACAGCCCATATTCTGTCATCAATACAGTCTGTTGCGTTGGCAGCGTCCAAAACCTATTTTTTAGTCCGTGCGCTGAAAACACACAAAGTGAATATTGGCTTTATGCTAGCCCGGCCAGGCCTATCGATGGATAATAATGATGCCAGCCCATCGTGATGGATAACAGGGATGCCAGCCCATTGTGATGGATAACGGTAATGTTAGCCCACCCGGGCCTATCGTGATAGATAACGGCGATGCCAGCCCATCCGGGCCCATCGCGATGGGCAACAGTGATGCCAGCCTGGCCGTGATGGGCAACAGTGATGCCAGCCCATCCGGGCCCATCGCGATGGGCAACGGCGATGCCAGCCCGGCCGCGATAGGCAACGGTGATGCCAGCCCGGCCGCGATGGGCAACAGTGATGCCAGCCTGGCTGCGATGGGCAACGGCGATGCCAGCCCGGCCGCAATGGGCAACAGTGATGCCAGCCCATCGTGATGGATAACAGTGATGCCAGCCCATTGTGATGGATAACGGTAATGTTAGCCCATCCGGGCCCATCGCGATGGATAACAGTGATGCCAGCCCATTGTGATGGATAACGGTAATGTTAGCCCATCCGGGCCTATCGTGATAGCTAACGGCGATGCCAGCCCATCCGGCCCATCGTGATGTCTTACAGTGATGTCAGCCCAGTGAGATGAATAACCTAATGTCGGCTTATTCGGTCCATCGTGATTAGATATG
>NW_007361539.1:0-2800 GCF_000149035.1 Colletotrichum graminicola M1.001
TTACTAACTACTAGTATCTTAGCTTATCTTAAGGTTATATATACTTTTATTTATAGTTCTTAAGTAAGTTTAAGTATATTAAGGCTACTTATAAGTTCTTAGCTAATAAAGTTCTATACTAGTAGTTAGTATAGCTAAAAGTAAATTCTTATTATTATATGAGACTTTTTTTAACATTTATTTTATACTTAAATTATTATTTAAATTAATATAGCTTATTTAATAGTAACTCTATAGCCTTAATTATACTATAAATAATTAATTTATTCTACTTATTTAGTAGTTATTAAATATCTTAGTTTATAATATCTAAAGTTATTTATTATATCCTTATTTAATAAGTAACAGCTTTTTTACTTATAGTAATAATCTTTATTACTTATATACTAAAGCTAGTAGCTTTATATATAGTTTCCTTAAAGTCTTACTTTAATTACTATTATTACTAGTAGTTCCTTAATACTTTAATATAAAGCTATAACTATTTATTAAGGGTATCTAAGGTTTATTTTATATATAGTTAATCTTTTTTATCTTATATAGCGTCTTATATCTAGATTAGTCTAATAATAAGTTATTAGTTTTATACCTTAAAGTCTTTAACTTCTTAGGTTTATTACTTTCTAGCTACTATAATAGTGTTAATAATTTCTTATAAGTAGTTTTCTTTAAGTACTCTTAATTAGCTGTAGTCCTCTTAAGTAGCTACTTATTATTTTTGTTATTTTTCTACTAGCTTTACCTTTTTAATATTAAGTATATTAGGCTACTAAGCTTTTAGCTAATTATAAGTCTTTATAAGTTTTATAATAATATATTAGTTTTAGCTATTCTTAGCTTATTTTCTTTTATTACTATATTAGTAAGTAATTATTATAGTTTATTAGTTAATTTACTAAATATTTATAAGCTTAGTAGCCTAGGTTATAATATTAGTAGTTTCTTTTTAAGGTACTATTATATAGTCTTTTTATTATAGTTTTTATTATTTCTTTAACCTTAATCTAGTTATAAAATTCTTTTATATTAATTATTATAAACTAGTTTTATTAAGCTAGTTTAGTAATATTCTTAGGCTTTCTTAAGTACTATTTTACTTATTTCTTATTATCTTTATAAGTAAAGTAGTTATTATTATAATAAGTAGTTTATAAAAGTTATTTATAAGAAATTTCCTTTTAAGCTATACTAGCTTTTTATATATACTTAAGTAGGTTCTTATTTTATAGCCTTCTTAGTTATTTCTAATTTTATATAAAGTATTTTATTATTTTATAATTATAGTATTTAATATTACTAAGATCTTATAGTATTTAATATTACTAAGATCTTATACTAAGTACTAATTTTATTTTTTAGTAGTATTAATATATATAAGTCTTATATATTATTTATAAGTAGTACTTTAATAATTATTATATAATTACTACTAGTTATTTTATTTTTTAGTTTACTAGTAAAGCTATCTAGGTCTTTAGATATACTTCTTACTTATATTAGTACTAGGTTATTAAGTCCTTTCTTATTTCTTATATTATTTAAAGATTATATATTAATTTTAATAGTAAGTTTAATATAAAATAAGAAGTACTTAAGTAAGTTAATAATCTTAATAAGGTTATTTTTAATATTATCCTTAACTCCTTAGTAAAAAGTAAAAATTAGTAATTCTTAAGTAATATTAAGTTAAGTAGCTAGTTATTAAAGTTTAGCTATATAATAAGAGGCTAACTTAGTTTATTATAAGTTAGCTAGGTCTTACTTAGCTTATTACCTTTTATTAAGATCTTAGAATAGTAATTATAAGGCTTTTATAAAGCTAGTAATACTTCTAAAAATATTTTATATCTTATAAAGGTATATAGTAAAGTTACTATTATACTTAAGAGATTCTTTTAAGTAAGGTTTATACTAAGACAATACTTCTTGTTATAAAAAGGTTCTTATATAAATAACTTATTTAGTCTTACTTTTAAAGTTAGTAGTATAAAAGTTTAATAAGTATAAACTTAAATTAGAAACTTTTTTAACTATTTACTAGTTTTATTATAAGTTTTAAGTAAGTTAAGTTTAAGCTTATTATATTTATTAACTAAGGTAGTAATAATATTTATAATACCTTTAAAAGTAGTAACTTCTTTATTTAGTTTTTTAGCTTTAGCTATTTTATTTTTTAGTTAGGTAATAGTATTATAGATTATACCTTATAGCTAGCTAACCTAAAAGTTTACAATATTTAGTTTTTTACTAATATTATTAATTATAGCTTATATATAAGCTATTGTACTATTATTTTACTTTATATATTACTAGATCTTATTATATATACTTTAAGTAAAGTCTACTTTATTTTTAGATTTCTTAATATTTCTTATTTCCTTATTTAGGCTTTTAGCTAAAGTAGTTAGGTTCTTCTTAAAGCTAAAAAAGGTTAAAGTTATTTAAAGTATAAGTATTATAATATACTATTAAGTAAGTATTAAAGTTAACTTACTTAATAAAAGTAATTAAAGTATTATAGCTAGTTTTTAAATAGTAATACCTTTACTAATAGTAAGTAAAGGTTAGTACTTATTTAATAGTATTTATTATTCTTATTAGCCTTAGTAATTACTTAGTATTTAGTTATAAGTATAAGATTATAAGCTAGCTTATATAGCTTCTTATTAATAAAATTACTAAGGTTAAATACTAAAAGATATTTAAAAATATATTATAAGCTAATTACTAAAAAGCTATAGAAGTTTATCTTTAAGTATATCTAGAGAGTTTAGGGGTGTTGCTTCCCAAACAACCGCTT
>NW_007361540.1:0-2800 GCF_000149035.1 Colletotrichum graminicola M1.001
TTTTTACTAGCTAACTTTTTTATTTAAGTAGGTCTGATTTATACTAATTAGGTTAATAGTTATTTTAGCTAGCTTTAGCTTATTTATATTTATATTAATAGCTATATAAAGGCTTTATTAAAAAGTTTTAAGCTTTATAATAAATATTAAAATAAAAAATATAATAATACTACTTATAAAAGTATTCTTAATTACTTTTATAAGTAGCTAAGGTTTTATAGTATTATTAGTAACTATATTAATAACCTTATTTTTACTTATATTATAGCTATTATTAGTCATATACTTACTACTTATAGTAATAATATCTAGATATTTTAAACTAAGTATAAGTTAGTTAAAGCTACTAAGTCTTTATTAAAGTGTTATTATACTTTTAAGTCTAAGCTTATTATTATAGTTCTTTTTTTAATAAGGGTTTTAATAAAAAGGCTAAGAATTAATTAATTTAATATAAGGCTAATAAAAAAAATAAGGTTTTACTAACTACTTATATTATAAATACTAATCTTTATAAAAAGTATACCCTTATAAATAAATAAAAAAGAAATATTACTACTACTAAGGCTATAGAAAAGATACATAATACTAATATATATAACACTAAGCTTACTTATAATACTAAAAAGAAAAGGCATAAGGTAGTAGTTACTAAGTAAAAAGCTAATAAGAAGTATAAGGCTACCTTAACTTTTTATAAGTATTTTTATAAAATTCTTATTATAAATTATAAGTATATATATACTATTTACTAAATACCTCATAAGTAAGAAAAAGCTTATAAGTATAACTATACTTATAATAATAAGTTACTAGTTCTTTATATACTACTTACTAATTAAGTATATACTAGTTAGTATAAAAAAAAGTTTATAACTACTAATTACTATTATAAAGAAGTATAAATTAAACTAAGAGGATTTTAAGGCTTTATTTTCTAAAGAAGATAATAATCTTATTAATAATAAAGGTAATAATAGTAAAAGTAGTAAAAATAAAAGTAGTAAAAACAATAATTAAGTAATAGTTTTATAATAATTTTTCTAGTTTAGCTAGTTTCTTTTTATTTTGTTAATTATTAATAATACTAGTTATTTAATATACTTTTACTACCTAGTCTTTATTTGTTAGTGTTTTATTATTTTCTTACTAAGATACTTTAAGTAGCCTCTTAACTTATCTTAATAAGGAAAGGGTCTAAAGACTTTTTACTTATAGTTAGGTAATCTGATAATAATATTAATATACTACTTATAGTTATCTTACTTTTTAAACTTTTTCTTTATATACCTCTTATATATTAATACTTTTATTTTATATTCTAACGGTATTCTTCTAGCTTCTATATATTATATTCAACTAGTTATCTTATTTACTTAATAAGGTATTACTTATTATTTACTAATTCCTAGCTAGTAATATTTTCTTTTTACTTTTTACTTATTTAGTTTATTTTTTAGTTTAAGTAAAGCTAGCTTACCTTTTGTAAAGCTTTACTAAGTGTTTTATAGTTTAATTCTTATAACTAAAATATATTATATATTTAGTAGTATTATTTCAGAAGATATATATAATATACTTATATCTTAATTTACTTTATTATAGTAATACAAATAAACTTTAGTACTAACTTCACATTTTTAAATCTAAAGTTTTTTATTAATAGCTTAATAATCTTTTTATAAAAGTATTTCTTTAGCATATAGTATTTATTATATCTTTTAACTTATAATCTTATAGCCTTTTACTAGCATAGTTATACTTTAATATAGAGCTTTATAATATAGTTTATTTACTTTTATAGACCTTAGACTTTTACTCTTAATATTAATAATATATAATTTATATCTTAAGAGTTATAAGTAGATAATACTTTTATTAGTAAAAAGCTAGTAATTAAGTAATAACTATTATTATATATAAAAGCTACTTTTAGTAGTTATATAGCCTATTTACTTAATAATTTCTTAGTATATACTTATAAGTACTTTTCTGGTATTTAATATACTTACTTTAACTATTTATTTATTTAAAGATAATATATAGTAAATAGTTAGTATTAAATTACTTTTTTTTATAAACTCTTCTTAAAACTAGCTTATTATTAACCTATTATAGTAATTAATAGTACCTTTAGAGGTATTAAATAGTATATTACTTACTAATATAAAATCTAAGCTAACTAGGCTATAATAATAGTTTTTTAAGTTAACATAAATAGTATAAACTTTATTATATAATATATAATTACTAAAATACTATTATACTTATTACTATCATACTAAAGGCTTAGTAATAACCTTATAACAAAGTTTATACTAATCTTTTTAAAAAGGTAAACTAGTATTAAAAGTAATTATAACTTCTTATATAGCTTATACCCAGGGTTGGGAATAAGTCAAGTCAAGTCAAGGGGTTAACTAAGACTAGGCTAGTCAAGTCAATGAGCGCGTACATTTGATGAAGGTTGCATGTAACAGGAAGCCCAGTTTGACCGTCTTGAGCCTCGACTGGCATCAGATCCCCTGAGGACTGTGTTGCGGCTTAACAAGCTCGCAATCGGCAGTTCAATTGCGCTAGTAAGGCGCGCATCTGCAGGGCCCAACCTTTCACTTAGAATTCAAGTGGACAAATGCCCCGCCACAGTGCTGGGACTGACAAACGCATGTTCAACCCCTAGACAGCACGTCGCGATGATATGTGGACCGTGCCTTATAATCGGGTTTCCAAATTACCGGCCTCATGATGCATTGGCCTAAACAGCCGTAGTCTGTTTGGTCCACAGACGTTCTGTCCTTGT
>NW_007361541.1:0-2800 GCF_000149035.1 Colletotrichum graminicola M1.001
TAGGATATTACTATATAACACTGCTTTTAGTATAATATTACTTTGTAATTTAAGAATAAGGCAGTATTTAGCTATAAGGCGTGGCGTAATACTATCTAGAAATAACAAGCCACTTTTAAACATATAAATTACCCCTATAGTAAGACTACTTTCTAATATAATATTACTTATTAAAGTATTCTTAACTACTTTTATAAGAAGCTAGAGTTTTATAATACTGTTAGTAACTTTATAAATAACCTTATTTTCACTTATGTTATAGCTATTGCTAGTTTTATATTTATTACTTATAGTAATAAGACCTAGACTTCTTAGACTAAGTATTAGTTAGCTAAAGCTACTAAGTCTTTATTAAAGTATTACTATACTTCTAAGTCTAAGCTTACTATTATAGTTCTTTTTTTAATAAGGTTTTTAATAAAAAGGCTAAGAATTAATTAAGTAAATATAAGGCTAATAAAGAGAATAAGGTTTTACTAAGTGCTTATATTATAAATACTAACCTTCATAAAAAGTTAAGCCTTATAGATAAGTAAAAAAAGATATTACTATTACTAAGACTATAAAAAAGAAGTATAATACTAATATACATACTATTAAGCTTACTTATAAGGCTAAAAAAAGAAGTATAAAATACTAATTACTAAGTAAAAGGTTAATAAGATATATAAGGCTACCCTTACTTCTTATAAGTATTTCTATAGTATTTTTTATATAAATTATAAGTATATATATACTATTTATTAAAAGCTTAATAAGTAAAAAGATACTTATAAGTATAACTAGACTTATAATAATAAAAAGCTAGTCTTTTATATCTTACTTACTAGCTAAGTATTTACTACTTAGTATAATTAAAAAAAAAGGTTATAGCTATTATTATAAAAAAGTATAAATTAGACTAAGAGGATTTTAAGGCCTTATTTTCTAAAGAGGATAATAATCTTACTAGTAATAAAGGTAGTAATAGTAGAAGTAGTAAAAACAAAAGTAATAATAGTAGTAATTAGGTAATAGTTTTATAATAATCTTCTTAGTTTAGTTAGTTTTTTTATTTTCTTAATTATTAGTAATACTAATTATTTTATATACTTTTACTAACTAGCCTTTAGTTTTTAGTCTTTTATTATTTTCTTATTAAAATACCTTAAGTAGCCTTTTAACTTATTATAATAAAAAAGGTTTTAAAGTCTTTTTACTTATAAGTAAGTAATTCTTTAGTAATATTAATATACTACTCATAGTTATCTTACTTCTTATACTTTTTTCTTATATACCTCTTATATATTAATACTTTTTTTTATATTCTAAAGATATTTTTCTAAGTTTTATATATTATATTTTCCTAGCTATTTTACTTAAATAATAAGGTATTACTTATTATTTACTAATCTTTAGCTAGTAATAATCTTTTTTTACTTTTTACTTATCTAATTTATTCTTTAGTTTAAGTAAGACTAGCTTACTCTTAGTAAAGCCTTACTTAGTGTTTTATAGTTTAATTGTTATAACTAAAAATATATTATATACTTAGTACTACTATTCTAAGAAATATACTTAGTAATATACCTATATAGTAAGTAGATAATTATAGTAAGTAAACTACCTCCTCTTACCTTTTTACTTTCTCTATAAGTTAATTAAACTATAATATATAAAATTAATTAAAACTACTTATTACTATCTTCTTTATTACTATCCTAAACTACCTTATAGGTTTATATATTATGTCTAGTCTTTCTATAATTACTATATTATTATATAAGTAGTTTACTACCCTCTATATAAGCCTCTTTTTTTTCTTATAGTACCTCTACTTTAGTTATATTAAGTAACCTTTTAAGACGTAGTTAGGTCTTTTTAGCCTTTTAGTACTTACTTAGTATATTTATCTTTATATAAAGTCTAAGGTTCTTAGCCTTAATAAAGTAAACTTATATACTAACTTACTAATACCCTTAGCTTAAAAGTTAATTACCTTATATATTAGTATTAGTAAGCTTTCTTAATATCTTTAGATCTTTTTTTCTAGTAAACTAGCACTTTATATACTTTTTAGTGCTATAGTTAGGATCTTTAGGTCTTATAAGCCTAAGCTAGTAAGATATAAGCTAGTAAGTGTTAGTATATTTAGCTTAAAATTTAAGTAAGAAATAACTACTTTAGGGTTAAAAAGTATAAAGCTAGCTTATTTAAAGCTAGCTTATATAATTCTTTTCTTATTAAGGTAGAAAATACTACTTTAAAGGTAAAAAAGAAGTTATTCTTTATAATATATAAAATCTATATTTATATTTTTTTTTAATTTCCTTACTATATAAAAGCTTTAATAGGTAAAGATAACTAACATTAAAAGACTAAAGCTTATATAATAAATAAAAAAGTATATATAAAGTAATAATCTTTTATTTCTTATAAAAGTTATTAAATTTAGTTAATTTATAACTATTATAACTATTAAGAATTAAAAGTTAATTAGCACTTTCTATATAAGACTTTATATACTAGTTAAAATAATTTAACTAATTTAAGCTAGTTTTATTTATTAGTTATCTATTTTTACTTAGGTAAATATACTATTTAGCTAAAAATTAGCTATTTTAGTATTAAAAAAAAGGTAATATTTACCTTTTATAATAATATATAAAGGTATTACCTAGCTTTTTGTGTGTCGGGAACGGATTCGTACTCCGAAGTTCGGACTGTGTATCGTACAGAATTGACGCTGACAGCCGTCAGCTTTGTAGCATATCCATGACGCCAGTGCAGACCTATTAGAACCTGGTCATTGAAGGTCATT
>NW_007361542.1:0-2800 GCF_000149035.1 Colletotrichum graminicola M1.001
CTCGACTGCGGCTCCGCTACTGTTGTACGGCGTTTCTAAAGATAACGTACCTTTGAAGTTGCTCTGATCTAGTGCAAACACCCGGTCATCAACAAAAAGTTCAGCCTAGTGGGCCCATAGTTTCATCAAAGAAGTAGTCTACCAACCCAAGCGTTTGACTATCTTTTTTTCTATTGAATGCGCTATCGTCGATCTATTCTTCTCGGTGGAAGCGCCTTAGCAATCAGTTTTCGACAAGCTTCATGGCACTCGGAACATTCAGTGATGAGTTTGCCGATAAAGAGATAACTAGTCTTTAGCTTAGACCTATACTTAGGTAAAGTACTTTTTACTAGTATTAATAATATAATTAGTAAGGTAAAGTAATAAGGCCTTTATACTATCTTTAATAAAAGCCTAATTAAAGCTATATATAAATACTTTAATACTAAGGCTATAAAAGAAGTAATAAATAGAATTAAGATTAGCCTTTTAGCTTTTATTTAACTAATAAAATATATAACCTTTATAAGTAGACTTCTTAATATAGTTACTTATAAAAAGAAATATAAATATTTATTTACTAATAATAAAGTTAATAATTTCTTTTTAACTTAATTAGCTTAGTTATAAACCTAAAAAGCTTTATATATTAGTATTAAAAATACTAATAACTAAGATAATTAATAGTTAATATATTAATTAACTAACTAGTTCTAGGTAATACTAATTAAGATTTTACTAATAGTATAAGTAAGCTTAAGATATACTAGAGCTTTATTTAGCTAAAAGAATTTAATTAAGTATTTAAAATTAGTATAATATAACTAAATTAGCTAAAAGCACTAGAACTAAGGGACTAATACTAGTACTACTAGTCTAATAAGTTTTAATTTATTTAAGACTATAAGCAATATACTTTTCATAAAAGAATATATTTTATAATCTTAATCTTAGAGACTTAGTACTATTAAAAGTATAATAAGTAAAGCCTAATAAATAATATACTTTTCTTTATAGTTAAAAATAAATACTAAAGTAAAGTTACTATTAAGTTACTTTCTTTTTATATTTGAATATTATAAAGTAGGCTTATAGTAAAGAAAATTTATATAGTTAAAAGTAGTTTATTTTTTTTAGATAGTAGTATACTATACCTCATAGCTAAATACTACCTTATTTCTAAATTATAAAGTAGTATTATACTAGAAGTAGTATTATATAGTAATATACCTTATAAGACTACTTTATTACTTATAATATACCCCCCTAGGTAGTAGTATGTAATTAGGCTTTCCCTAGATAATAAATTAAAATAAAAGAATAAAGAAACTCTAGTATAAATAGGCTATTATTATTTAATAACTACTTATTATTATTTATATCTTTTGATTAGCCTAGTGTAATTAGATTATTTATTAAGCTTACTAATCTATTATATAGTTCTATCTTAGCTATTTCTTTTTAATAATAATAATAAAAAACTATAAGTAATTAATCTTTTGCTATATTATATAATTTCTTTTACTTTTATTACAAACTATTACTAATTACTAATAACTAATATTTCTTATTAAAATACTTTATAAAATAATAACTTCTCAGGAGGTCTATAGTTATATTATAGTAATATAGTATAATAAAGGGCCTCCTTAGGTAAATAACTTACTTACTCTTTTTTTATACTACTTAAAGTAATAGTATAAAGAGATGTTGTAAGGGGGCCTATGTACTAGGAGGTCACGTGACCTCCTGGGCCCCTTACCTCTTTGCTAGCCTCTGCTGTAGCCTTAGGAGGATTTCCTTTATTATAGATATAAACTACTATAGATTAGTAATATTATTATTTACCTTACTTTATTGCTCTTGTGCTTACTCTTATAGGTTATAAGCCCAGGGCCTATATTAATTTTTCTTTTAAATTAATTAGTTACCTCTACTTATCTTTATTAATTTATAATTATCTATTAACTATTGTAGTAGTTATTTAACTTTACTTACTGTTTTTACTATACCCTAAGCTAAGGATCTTATACTAATTACTATAGGGATACCTTTACTTATTATACCCTAATCTATTACTTTAGGTGTCTATCAAATAGTAGTAAATTATATAATATTTTAGATATACCTTTTACTATAGTAAAAAAAATATATAAAGATTAATATATAGTTAGCCTAACTATAGTCTAAATTAACTTATTTATACTACTATTATTATAGCTAATAGTAGTAATTACTAAATAGTCTTATTAAGTATCCCTAAGCTTAAGGGGAAGTTAAACTAGTTCTTATAGATTATACTTATTAGTACTACTTTTTATGCTAATAAAGTTAAAAAGTATATTAACTATAATATACCTTAACTAGCTAAAGACACTATATCCTTTACCTTATAAGTAGTTAACTATAATATTATATATAACCTTTTTATTTTATTATATAATATACTAATTAATAAGCTTTTTAATATAAGATAATAAGATAATAGTAATCCTTATACCTTAATAAAGGTACTTAAGAAATATATTCCTAAGGTATCTAAAGACATAGTTAAAGCCAGGGTTGGGAATAAGTCAAGTCAAGTCAAGTCAAGCCCTTGACTAAGACTAGGCTAGTCAAGTCAAGGGGTTAACTAAGACTAGGCTAGTCAAGTCAAGGCCTTAACTAATACTAGCGGCCCATACGGACCGATTAGAGACCAAATCTAAACAGCCAAAGCCGTCGCCTAAACAGAGAGTTGTGCAAGGGTCATGTTAAGTTCACCCTAATAAGCGCCGCGAGATCGAAACGGTTCAATTTAGCATAATCGCAACTACGG
>NW_007361543.1:0-2800 GCF_000149035.1 Colletotrichum graminicola M1.001
ACTGCACCAGGAATGGCGATGCTTTAATACTCTGATTTTTCGGCCTCCATTGCGGTTGAGCAAATCTTCACTAGAAGCCCCATGGTGACTCAATATTTCCTGTATGGCAACGCTTCGGGAGGAATACGTTCGGACGCGTCGCTTCAGCTATCGTGAAGAAAACTGGGATGCGTGATAGCCCAGCGAATCTTACGCGGTGCGGCAGGCGACGTCGCGGAAACATTTCTCCTTCAGGTCTTCTACTTACGTTACCCTCTACTGAGACGATAGTTACCAAGCCCGGTCGAACAAGTTTCGCAACCGTAGTTAGGGATGCCTTGAAGCCGACTGCCCTAAGAACCTTTCGCGGTAGGTATGGTCAGCAATAATAGCCAAACATAAGAGAAGAATTTTTTACGCCTAAAGGATAAGTCTAGGAAAAACTAATAAATAGTAATAATAACATAAAAAAGACTTTAGTAAGGGAGAATAGGATAACAAAAGTAACTACTTAGTAAAATAATACTAAGCATAAGGGTATTTATAATACTAAAAGGAGGCCCTAACTAGCTAGGTTAATAATTAGTTAGTAATAGGTTACTAGAGTAGGACCACTAGAGAACGTAAGGTGCATAGCTATAACAGAACGCTATAAATAACAGAGCCTTAGAAGGCCTTAGGGACTAAGGCCTTAGGAAGGGGGATAATTATAAGGGTGTTAAGACAAGGGCTGCGTGGAAACTACAGTAGAACCTTAGTAATACGTTAGTAACTATTTACTATTTAGTTTAGGCTAGAGGGGGAAAATCTTAGACTCTCTAGCAAAAAGTCTAGTTAATAGAATAGACCTACCTTCTATACCTTTTCTAGTTAAGGCACTTAGCTATATACCTTTATAATAACTAACTACTAAGTAATTAATAAACTATAAAAATAATATTACTATTAACTAAGGAATTACTTTTACTTACTATTAGTAAAAACCTTACTATTTAAAAACTAGTTATAATACTTTAATTACTTTTATTAACTAAGGTAACCTTAGTACTTACTTAATAGTATATCTTAGTATTTATACTTAAGATAACTTTAACTTCTTTTAGCTTTAAAAAGAATTTAACTACTTTAGTTATTGAAAGCCTAAATAAGAAAACAAAAGATATTAAAAAAATCTAATAATAAAGTAAACTTTACTTAAGGTATATTTAAGAAAACTTAGTAGTATATAAGATAAAGTAAGAATAATAGAGCTTATATATAAGCTATTAGTAATAATATTAGTAAAAAGCTGAATACTAGAACCCTTAACGTTAACTAGCTATAAGATATAGTATATAATACTATTACTTAGCTAAAGGCTAAAACTATTAAGAATAAAAAGCTAAGTAAAAAAAATTAATACCTTTAAAGGTACTACTAATATTATTACTACCTTAGTTAATAGATATAATAAGCTTAAACTTAACTTACTTAAGACTTATAATAGGACTAGTAAGTAACTAAAGGAATTCTTAATTTAAGTTTATACTTATTAAGCCTTTTAAATCATTAGCTTTAGAAGTAAGATTAAATAAGCTATTTATATAATAGCTCTTTTATAAGAAAAAGTGCTTTTTTAGTATAAACCTTACTTGAAAGAATTTCTTAAGTATAATAATAACCTTACTATTTACTTTTTTAAGACTTAAAGTATATTTAAAAATATAATTAAATTTAAATAAGCTTTATAGTTATTATTTCAACACCTTAATAAGAAATAATAAGCTAAGTAAGATTTAGCTAGCTTATAATAAACTAAGTTACTTACTTATTATATAGCTAAGGTCTAGCTACTAGCTACGTAACTTAATATTACTTAGGAATTACTAATTTGTACTTTTTACCAAAAGCTTGTAGATAATATTAAAAACAAACTTATTAAAGTTATTAAAATTATTAACTTACTAAAAGACTTTTTAACTTATATTAGACTTATTATTAAGATTGATATAAAACTATATAAGTAATATTAAAAACTAAGGAAAGTTTAATAAATAAGTATAAATATAAATAATAAGTATACTTAAGGCCTTAAACTACTTTACTAGTTAACTAAAAGTAATAATACCTAGTACTAACTATATAATAGTTACTTAAGTACTACTTATAGATAATATATAAGACTTATAAATATTAGTATTACTAAAAAATAAGATTAGTAACTGATATAAAGTATTAGTACTATTAAGTACTATAACTATGAAAAAATAAGACACTTTATATAAGACTATAAATAGTCTAAAGAACTATAAAATAAGGACATACTTAAGAATATATAAAAAGCTAATATAGCTTAAAAAGATTTCCTTATAAGTAACTTTTATAGACTACTTACTATAGTAATAACTACCTTACTTATAAGAATAATAAGAAATAGGTAAGATAATACTTAAAAGACTTAAGGATATTACTATAGTAGCCTACTAAGTAGCTAAAGACTTAGTACCTTAGTATACTTAATAATTAAACACTAAAACTAGTTAAAAAATAACTAAAATAATAGTTAGCTACTTAAGGAAACTATAGCTAGCTAAAAGTTGTTAAATAGTAGGGATTGTAATAGTTGCTTAATTAATTGTGTTGTGTGTTATGTATCTATAGTGAATTACTATAGAAATAGGGAAAAACCCCCTATTTCTTAGTTAGGAAATCCCCAGCTAATCCTAGCGATATTATTAGTAGAGTTACTACTAGAAGTAGGGCTAATTTACCGCCTATTCCCTAACAATTCGCTATAGGGCAACTGTGTATTTACTAGCTAATTTATATGTAATTCTACTAC